>NC_085005.1:455000-660000 GCF_963854185.1 Sardina pilchardus | reverse complement strand
TATCAAGCCGTTTAGTTTTAAACCTATTCTTGGTAGCTTATGGTTGGTTGACAGTTAAACTGTTAGGATTATGCCTGAGATAATTTACACTCTTAATAATTTACTTTGAATAGGAGGGAAAGGTAAAAGTAATGTCACTTACCACAGACAGTGTCCAAAACGAGACAGTTTCGCGCCGTTCTGGTTTCAATCTTCAGTTAATATTTGTTCCACCGCTCTTCCACATGTAATGGGCCGACAGTCACTTTACAGAATCGGGCCATGTACGTTCCCAGATAGCAAGGTGACATTGATATGATGTTGATTTTCCATCTAAATCATCATTTTGGTTGAGATTGAAATCTCAATGGTAAATCGACATTGAAACAGCATTACAATCCTGACAAAAACCCGACAGTGCAAGAGCATTGATAACAGATGCATTGAAACAACATTGGTTTATAGTTCATATTGTCATAATCGATAGAGCATCGATATAGCGTTCACGAAAAGACATTGAAAAGTTGTGGATTTATGATTGACTGGGAAATCTTGACGTGGTGATTGAAAAGTGGTGGGTTTATAGATGACCGCGAGACGACGTTTAAACTGTTTGTGTTTGCGGGTCGGGAGATCATTGGGAGCAACAGTTCAGTCAGACCAACGGTGTTCAACTCTCTCTCAAGTTCGCCGCTCCTAATGGTAAGCAAGCAGCATTTATTTATCTAACGTTAATGTTTCATTGTGAAATTGTAGGCTACTATAGGCTACATCAAATGTTCACAGTTTATCTGCATCGTACTGTACAGTAACGTTACGACTTACTACAAACAGACTCATGCTTGTTTAACTAAATATTAGGCTAGCTAGCCTACTTTGTTACGACAGATCATCATCATAATGTTATTAACATTACTCGGCAGTCTAGTTTTTAATTAGGCCTAGCAGCTACTTAAGTTCTCTGTAAGTTATTATTCGTATGATTTACATAAAATATTTGCAACGTTACGGTCAAAATGTTAGGCTGAAGATGATGTCCTGGTTAACGTTAACGTGTTTGCTAACTATGCAACTCCGTGAGTCTAACTTAAAAAACGGAGTTATGCTAACACCATCTCCTATATATATATTCTATGATTATTCTTAAGGTTCACTTGTAAGTAGCCATCAGTTTTAGTTGAACACATATCTCTAACCCTGTCTCTTTTTCCCTTCTATTTCTGCCTTCTCACTGCAGCTGGATGGTGGAGGATGACTAGCTGCAACCGGGAGGTTTATGGATGAATGGATGGCAGTGAAGCACAGCACACGTGGATTTCTAAGTGAAGAGTGGATAAATAAATTGCACTTGCCTTTCAGACTGTCCATGGCCTGCCTACGTTTTCAGTAAGTTATTATATTCGTATGATTTACATAAAATATTTACTATCGCTGTCAAAATGTTTCACTTAAGGGCCATCAGTTTCAGTTGAACACATTTCTCTAACACTTGTCACTTTTTTCTTCTATTTCTGCCGTCTCACTGCAGCTGGATGGTGGACGATGACTGCAACCGGGAAGTGTATGGATGCTATACGGAATGGATGGCAGTGAAGCACAGCACACGTGGATTTCTGAATTAAGAGTGGATGAATAAATGCACTTGCTTTTCAAACTGATAAGAAGTTGTCCATGGTTATTTGTGCAAGCTTGTGTAGCCTAAACCAGACATAGCCTACAGCCTATAGCTTCTGGCTAGCCTAATTTATCCTGGCTGTAGATAAAGCAGGATATGAATTTACCAATATTTTGCCTGCTTAATACTGGTTTACTGTGGTTTAATATCAATTGAAATACCATTGAAATCACGTTGATCTTTAGTTGGGCTGTAATTTCAACGTTGTTTCAATATTAATTTTGATTGAAACAGCATTGAAATTCCATTGATTTGTAGTTACACTTTCAACGTTGGTTCAATGATAATAGAGGGTGCAAAATGTTGTAGAATCAACGTTGCAGTGCGATGTTGATTCAATAATTCTAGTGTTGACGAGGTAATGTTGATTTAACGTAGATTCAATGACTAATTGCTATCTGGGTTTAGTTTCCGTCTGCCGTTTACTATTTCAATTTTGCCGCAAACATCAATGCTACTGATCAGTGTCCGTTCTGTAAGTATCGGCCCACACGCTGTATGAGATCCGTCTGCCGAACTCCGGCAGTAGCCCATCAAACCATAATCGGGCCAAGTAAGATGCAAAGTATTCAGCCCAACTACTGCGTGTCAGTGTCGGCCCAGTCAACGGGGGTACAGTGCCTCAGCCGACTGAAACTCCACCGACAGTGGCAGCACTCAGCCAGGATCGGGCCGACAGTGTTTGTTGTTCTTCAGCCGAACTTGCTTCGAACATCGGCAGTAGCCCGTCAAACCACAATCGGGCCAAGTAAGAAACAAAGTAACCAGCCCAACTACTGCATGTCAGTGTCGGCCCATTCAACGGGGGTACAGTGCCTCAGCCGATTGAAGCTCCGCCGACAGTGGCAGCACTCAGCCAGGATCGGGCCGACTGTGTTTGCTGTGCTTCAGCCGATCCGGGTCTCGGCCGACACTGCCGGCACTCAGCCAGAATCGGGCCGACTATGCTTGCTAAGACAATAATGCTCTTCATGAAATGGATCTCACAGGCGGCTGTCTGTTTTTAAATGTAGCCTACTACACCACTTGCGAAATCGGACGTGGCACAGCCTAATTATTAGGCTACTGGATAGCAAATCCATAGACTTTGTTCATCCTATAGCCTATCCTTAAAATGAAAGTGATGACTGGCGAAATTAATCAAACGACGTTTCAATAAACCATTGTTGAAATGAATGAAAATGGTTTTAGAAACCTATAGGCCTATCAGAAGGAAATAGCCTTCAATTCAACCTGAAATAGGCTACTCGAAAGGCAACCTTAGATTAATTCATGAATTCATTAGGCTACGGTTACAAGACCGCATTTTCGTGAATAGGCTATTATTGTCAACGTCAAGGCGAAGACGAAAGAGATGGACAAGATGGACATTTTGGCAACATTTACATGCTAGGAATACTTAGAAATGTGTAGGCCTAAGCTATTTTAAAACGGAGGCTTGTTCATTTTAACCGGCGACGTTCAAGTACGGCGACGTTCAAGTACATATGCCGAATAAAGCCTTTCAAAAGTCGCATCCAGTTGTGGCGCATGTGGTTGAAGCATAGGTATCGTACGCCAGCGACCGGGGTTCGAAACCCAGTCGAAGAACCTCTCCGGAATCCGTCAAAACAAAATGAATCGATTTATTAAAAGTAATGAAAGATTTCCTGTTTTGAGATTCTTTTTATGTTTGCGATGTCTGCTGAAAAGAAAAGTTAATATGTTAATTCGTGGTTCAGCGCGCACTCACACACATTTTTACATTGACATAGTGTCGGGCTCAAGTGTCGTCCTCAGTGCCGCATAGGCTATAGGCTATAATGTAGTGAACTGGTTAGACGAGTGTGGGGGAGGGGGAATGATCGCACAAGACAATAATGCTCTTCATGAAATGGATCTCACAGGCGGCTGTCTGTTTTTAAATGTAGCCTACTACACCACTTGCGAAATCGTACGTGGCACATAGCCTAATTATTAGGCTACTGGATAGCAAATCCATAGACTTTGTTCATCCTATATCCTTGGCGGAGATAATAATTAGGCATATCAAATTAAAAGCACACTACGACAGGTATACTTGTGTGATCACGCAACACAAGAGAGCATTTAGCGATGGGACAGTTGTGAATGAGTGCTTAACACCCTGGAGTCTAAATACCCCCGGGGGATTTGAAAAACTGTTCCAAACACACATCTCAATCTCTGCTTTTATCATATTATAGAGACACCATTAGAAGCCTTTAATCAACTCGTTTTCAAATATATAGCCTATGTTTTAAGAGAATATGGCAATGATAATGGCACTTTCTAAAAACAATAAATTCGTAGGATTTGTCCTCTCACCTGCAGCAGGCCCATTCAAAAGCCCATCCACCTAATTTGCATTTGAAAGAGCCAATCACTAAAGTGACACATTTAGTCTAGCCTACTTTATTAGGTTTTTTTGACCCCTCTAATAAATTGCCTATAGTCCTACTACGATAATGGAGGAAGGGCTGCCTAACTGTTCCCCCTAAGAGTTTTTTCATAAGATAAAATGTTTACTCTAGCCTATTTAAGTTTAGGATTTGGTAGACAAGACAACCTCGGAAAAGTTCTTCAGATAAACAATGTTTTATTGAATTAAAGGAAAGAAAATGTATCGCCAGGGTTTCGGGGCTTGCGAAGGCATTCGTTGATCTTATCGATGCAGTCCTTGCGGCCACTTCTCCCCATCGTAGGAAACTTTCTGCTTAGTGTTGACAAAGGTATTGACGTTGTGTGGCAGTGCTTGCTTGCCCTTCGATCCATCCCAGTTGGTGGTTTTGCACCAGGCTCTAGTGCTCCTTTGTGGTGATGGCTCTGAAGAGCAGGCATCCGTATCTACCAGTGATGCGCGGGCTGATCCAAATCGAGCGGGCGACCGCGGTCACCCGCGGTCACCCGCGGTTATGGGTCAAGAAAAAATATTTTTAATGATATGCGGGTCATGTTTGGTCGGGTCGGTAAAAAAAAAAAATTGTCATTTATATCGTACATAATTGTCTTTAGAAGAAAAAGACATAAGTTGCAGCATTCCCACTGAAACGCGATTCTATCCCCCACATTTTGTCACGAACATGTAGAAATGCACTTGTTGTTTCTGCGTAGACAGACCCTCGGCTACACTTGACATGCAGTTGTGTTCTGTTCTCAGAGCATATGCTTTCTCTGTCTATGATCTGCAGCTTTTATCTCGAACTGCTGGCCTCTACAGAAAGTGGCAGAATCGTCTACTGAGCAGCGAAGTTGCCGATGCAATGCGTGTTTCTCAAGTCTGATAATTTCCAGCAAGATCGAATGGTATTATGGAAAGAAAAATAAACTAAAAGTTTCCCAAATCAGGAAATATTTCTTAATTTAATGTCATCAAGGCATATAGCCTACAATTGGTATGAGCATGCAATATGTGCGTCCTTGCGCAACTTATAGGCCTAGTGGCTCGTTGGAAAGCCCCACGTCTGCTCTTCCCCACGTCGTGCAATAAAGGTTTCATCTCGCTGCAATTTATAATCGCGGAGCAATGGACTTTTGGTCCATTGATGAAGACGTTAATAAAGAGTTTCTTAATAATATTCTATGCCTGCATTTCATGCTTGGGAGAGCTTCAAGGCATTCATGTGAGGAACGGCTGAAACAGAATTTGTATAGGAAAATCCTAGGCTAATTATGTTCAATGTTGAGTCAAACAGCCACATTTTTGGATGAATGCTGACACGGAACAAAAAAAAGGTAGACTAAATGCATGTTTCCCAAATTCTGAGCAATTATAGGCTATATATAATTAGGCAATATAGGCTATATTATTGTTTTACATGCATATGAGATACCAATTTTGCATAGCTCAATGACGCTACGACTAAGTTAGACTAGGCTACTTTTTACAATAAGCGGGTCGGGAAGCGGGTCGGGTCCTGTATTTCAATATTTTTTTTTTGCGGTCCGAGTTGCGGTCGGGTTAGTTGTAAACGGCGGGGCGGGGCGGGGCGTTCAGACACGTACCCGCGCATCACTGGTATCTACCAACGTTGCCGCGACTCTGTTGGTGAATTCGAGCATGTTGTTCTAATCTGGGCCAACAGCAAGCAAAGTCACGTCATCGTGCTGAGAAGGAACTTGAATGCTGTTGTCGAATGTGGCAGAGAATACAGAAGAAGACTTTAACTATTACTTATATATTCTTATGACGAAATGCGAAGAAAAAATACGAGGACTGACCATCTCGCCTCTCCGCGTTTCCCCCAATAGGCCTACCATGGCGACAAAGAAATAAATATGATTTGACATTTTAATGTTTGTAGCGCGCCAGTTTACCCAGTGTGTGTGCATTGAGTAGTTCCTTAAAATACGGAACAAAGAGCGTCCCGTAGGCTATCTGTTCAATACAGAAGAAGAATTTAACTATTACTTATATATTTCTTATAACGAAACGCGAAGAAAAAATACGAGGACTGACCATCTCGCCTCTCCGCGTTTCCCCCAATATCATGGCGACAAAGAGAAATACATATGATTTGACATTTTAATGTTTGTAGCGCGCCAGTTTACCCAGTGTGTGTGCATTGAGTAGTTCCTTAAAATACGGAACAAAGAGCGTCCCGTAGGCTATCTGTTTAATACAGAAGAAGACTTTAACTATTACTTATATATTTCTTATAACGAAACGCGAAGAAAAAATACGAGGACTGACCATCTCGCCTCTCCGCGTTTCCCCCAATATCATGGCGACAAAGAGAAATAAATATGATTTGACATTTTAATGTTTGTAGCGCGCCAGTTTACCCAGTGTGTGTGAATTGAGCAGTTCCTTAAAATACGGAACAAAGAGCGTCCCGTAGGCTATCTGTTTAATACAGAAGAAGACTTTAACTATTACTTATATATTTCTTATAACGAAACGCGAAGAACAAATACGAGGACTGACCATCTCGCCTCTCCGCGTTTCCCCCAATATCATGGCGACAAAGAGAAATAAATATGATTTGACATTTTAATGTTTGTAGCGCGCCAGTTTACCCAGTGTGTGTGCATTGAGTAGTTCCTTAAAATAGCCTACGGAACAAAGAGCGTCCCGTAGGCTATCTGTTTAATACGGAAGAAGACTTTAACTATTACTTATATATTTCTTATAACGCTGGCTGTAGGCGATTTCTATAACCATTTTCATTCATTTCAACAATGGTTCATTGAAGTGTCGTTTGAATAATTTCGCCAGTCATCACCTTCATTTTAATGATTCAGTGAGATTAAGGAGTCGACTATTGACGGATATGCGGTCTTCATCATTAAATGCAGTTGAAACTTTCTGCCACCTGGTGGTTGTTTGGGTACATTGCCTTAGCCTCGAAAAAAATCGGCTTGACGCACTGCGGGATCTCTTCGGGAGTCCCGCGGGAGAAGGTGCATTCTCAAACCGTACCCACTGTATGCAATGCAAAGCTAAATAAACTGTAACTTTAACTAAGTAATAAGCACGCAGTAGCAAGTGTATATGTCGCCTAGTATTGACAACAGACCCCTGAACAGGCTCGGAACCCCAGGACACACACCACAACAGACAGATGCTTAAGATAAAATACAAATCTTTATTAAATACAATTCATAAGATTTTGCCCACATAGGTCTCTAGCAAGGGTTAATAGGCCAACGTTAGTCACAGAGCAGGGTCCAGGATTTTAACACAAGTGAATAGGCCACACAGCAAGCAATGAGACTAGTCTAGTCACACACAGAAATCAAATAGAATACCACAGCAAATATCCTGATTCACACTACACAACCAATTGCACACGTGCACATTAAGGATCCTCAGGCCAATACTCGAAACCCTAGCTGCCCACCCCTCCCAAGCCAGAACCCCTTCGGGTGGAGACAGTCAACACACAATAAGAAATGAATAAGAAAAATGTCCGTTCGGTCGGGTCCCCTCCCGACCGAAATAAAAGAACAAAACAATAAATCAAAAATAAATGTCAGTCTCACCAAACCCCCCTGCACAACACAGGTAGGCAACAATGCAGTTTATCTGTCTTGGTCGTTGCAGCTGAAGGCAGGACTCTTATTTTGACTGGCAGGCAGGCAGCGTTGGCTAGGAAACGACGCCGCTTCCCTGCTGGCGTGATGACGTCACAGTCCTGGAAACCCGGAACCTCCGAACGCAGCTTGAGTCACTGTCGCTGGATCTGTCAAGTAAACAATCCTAATGAGCACTCGATAGCAACTGATAAGAACTCCACGCACACAGGAATAGACATGAAATCACCGTTCCTTTAGATCAGGTTTGAGAACGCAGAATAATCTTTACGACGGCGATCCCCAGTCTTCTCTCGTGGCTATCCCTCTCTGCTGGAGCTTCCTCGGCGTCAGGCTAACGAACCGTAGGAGGAGCGGCACCGGCGGGGCGGCTGGGTCCGTCGTCTGGCCTCGATGGTGGCTCTGTTTCACCTCGTCTCCCGATCACATCCTGGTGAGCCCTTTTATTCCCCAGTCCATTATGAGCTCAGCCAATCTGCACCTCGGCCGTCCACTTCCCCCAAATGCACACACCTGTATGCTGAAAGTAGCAATCTGCCCTGCCTGATTATGAACTCAGGCCAAGCAATGGCAGACAAAAGACTGGCCACTCAACAGTTCATCCCCCCACCACAATACAATGTCCATAGTCTTTGTATCGTTCTATATTGTCCTAATAAAACATGCATAATGATGTAAGAGTGTCTGTCCCCTTATTTACAATCCCCAGCAACACACAAGTACAGCAATATGAGCATAATCAACTAGGCCTACACATTGATAAAACCCACAGGGCCCACACGACATATAAACCATTCTTCATTTTATCTTTTCTTCTTCTTCACTTCTTCTACACACACCTTGTAACATAAAACAGTACACTCATGTACACAGTATGTATGAGCGCCACCTAGAGGCACGCGGAACATTAACAACACAACATACCCCCCTTACGCCAAGTTAAATTTGTAATTATGATTAACACAAAATATATAGGGGAAATACATGTTTGACAAGTCGATGTATTATTTTAAATGTTTGTCGATACCTAAAGGCACAAAATAAGATGAAAAAGTTTGTTGTTTTCAGCACTCACTGAAAACTCCCCCTACCCCCCAAACGAATCGGCTGACGTCATAAGAGTGACTCCTGCAGGGCCCTGAGAGAAATGTCTGGTTGCTCGCTTAGTCTACAGCTGTTAGGCCTACCTGTCAGTCAAATAACTCCGCCATGACCCAACTAATTACATTGCATGTAAATGCAATGTAGCCTACTGTTATCCCTGTTCTTATTAGAGTGCATGAAAATGCACTCTACTGTTATGCTGTTTATTCTTATTAGAGTGCATGAAAATGCACTCTACTGTTATCCGATTTATTACAGTGCATGAAAATGCACTGTACTGTTCTTCCTAGGCTTCTTATTATTACAGTGCATGAAAATGCACTGTACTGTTCTTCCTAGGCTTCTTATTCTTCTTCTTCTAACGCACGCAATTCAGCTTCAACCGCTTAACGTAGAAACTCCATTCAAACTATGTCGCGTAGGTCTTACTTACGCGATGTGTGCTTTGTATTTTTCAACTTTGTAACTTTTATACTTTTTAAACTATTAGTTAAAAACTATTACAATTTCCCCCATAGACTTAACATTGCTCATTATGACATCACGGCAGCAATTAGAATCTTAGGCCAGGTGGCCGGCCACCTGGGCACCAACTGTCAGTTTCTCTACCATACAATCTCTCTGAAGACTACATATTATGTTCCCCTGTATCCTCTGCGCACAACAGTATCAAAATAAGTCCTCCTAATTCCATCCAACTTTATATCCATTCATCTTCTTCAAACCATTCACTCATCCACCCATTCTAAACAGTCTGCCTATCAACATCAATAAGACGCTCTACATTCAACTTTTAAACAATCTACTCTGTCTCAGGCTGGCTCTCTTAAGACTAGCCAGTTAAATTGATTACACCTGTATCTGTATCCACTACTCTCAGTAGAGAGCTGTGTCTCTCCATTCTACAAGAATATAAGGCACATTCCATCCAACATTCTATCCATTCATCTTCTTCAGACCATTCACTCATCCACCCATTAAACTGTCTATCAACATCTATTAAACAATCTGTCTATCAACATCCATTAAACTCTCTGTCTATCAACATTAATTAGACTATCTACATTCAACTTTTAAATTATTTACTCTGTCTCAGGCTTTAAGAGTAGGCTACACTCTGTCTCTCTTAAGACTAGCCAGTTAAATTGATTACACCTGTATCAACTACTCTCAGAGAGCTGTATCAGTGTCTCTCTTAACAAGAATATAAGGCACATTCCATCCAACCTTCTATCCATTCATCTTCTTCAGACCATTCACTCATCCACCCATTAAACTGTCAATCAATATCTATTAAACAATCTGCCTATCAACATCCATTAAACATTCTGTCTATCAACATTAATTAGACTATCTACATACAACTTTTAAAGTATTTACTGTGGGTCCCTCTCAAGCAGCGTTTATATGTCCTCCCTCGCTCCTCGATCCTCAATGATCTACATAAAGAAAGATAGAAGAAGGGCTAGACTATCCCATTGTTGCCGCTCCATCATTCTTTATGTAGATCAGTGAGGAGCGAGAGAGGACGCATAAACGCTATATGAGGGGCACCTTCTGTCTCAGGCTTTAAGCATACAATCTCATTAAGACTACAGATCCTGTTTCACTACTTCCTCTGTCCACAACTGTTTCAAAATAAAGGTCCTCACTGCAATAATACCACTGAAACTACTCAACTATTGAACTGTTCAACCATTCCAACTGTCAGTTATCATCCACTATGCCTCCAGTCAACTACATGAAACCTCCATGTACCTAGCAACCAACATAGCAACCATTAAAATTAAGTGTTTATGACCGTTTCCATAGCAACCAACATGATTATACTGCAGTAACTTATTGTTTCCTGATAGTGGCCACCATGGATACCCTAGCAACAAATGTTTCAAAATAAAAGTCCTCACTAGCAAGTTAGCTAGTTAGCATGGTTAGCATAGTTAGCATTGTTAGCATAGTTAGCATTTTTAGCATAACTGCAAAAAATCATCAACTAAGTTAGCTAATCAACCTGGTTAGCATTGTTAGCAAATTTAGCATTGTTAGCATAGTTAGCATTTTTAACATTACTGCTAGAAATCATCGGTTAAGTTAGCTAATCAACCTGGTTAGCATTGTTAGTAAAGTTAGCATTGCTAGCATAATAAGCATTTTAGCATAACTGCTAGAAATCATTAGCTAAGTTAGCTAATCAACATTTTAACATGAATAGAAAGCATTAGTTAAGTTAGAACTGGAATGTTTCATCTTTAAACTGTCTACCTTCACACTATCAACTCTCTGTAAACTATGCAACCACCATGTTTACCCTAGCTACACCTTAGTAACCATATCTACATTATCTATCTATTTTTGCATTTTCATGCACTGGTAATTCCTTGGAATTGCATTTCTAGTTAAACTTCTTCTTCTAACGCTCGCAATTCAGCTTCAACCGTTTAACGTAGAAACTTCATTCAAACTTTGTTGCGTAGGTCTTGCTTATGCCATATGTGCTTTGTATTTTTCAACTTTGTAACTTTTATACTTTTTAAACTATTAGTTAAAAACTATCACCATTTCCCCCATAGACTTAACATTGCTCATTATGACATCACGGCAGCAATTAGAATGTTACCCCAGCTGGTCAGCCACCTGGGCACCAACTGTCAGTTTCTCTCAGGCTCCTCTCTGAAGACTACATATTCTGTTCCCCTGTATCCTCTGTGCACAACAGTATCAAAATAAGTCCTCCTAATTCCATCCAACTTTATATCCATTCATCTTCTTCAAACCATTCACTCATCCACCCATTCTAAACAGTCTGCCTATCAACAACATCAATTAGACGCTCTACATTGAACTTTTAAACAATCTACTCTGTCTCAGGCTGGCTCTCTTAAGACTAGCCAGTTAAATTGATTACACCTGTATCTGTATCCACTACTCTCAGTAGAGAGCTGTGTCTCTCCATTCTACAAGAATATAAGGCACATTCCATCCAACATTCTATCCATTCATCTTCTTCAGACCATTCACTCATCCACCCATTAAACTGTCTATCAACATCTATTAAACAATCTGTCTATCAACATCCATTAAACTCTCTGTCTATCAACATTAATTAGACTATCTACATTCAACTTTTAAATTATTTACTCTGTCTCAGGCTTTAAGAGTACTCTGGCTCTCTTAAGACTAGCCAGTTAAATTGATTACACCTGTGTCAACTACTCTCAGAGAGCTGTATCAGTGTCTCTCTTAACAAGAATATAAGGCACATTCCATCCAACCTTCTATCCATTCATCTTCTTCAGACCATTCACTCATCCACCCATTAAACTGTCAATCAATATAAAACAATCTGCCTATCAACATCCATTAAACATTCTATCTATCAACATTAATTAGACTATCTACATACAACTTTTAAAGTATTTACTGTGGGTCCCTCTCAAGCAGCATTTATATGTCCTCCCTCGCTCCTCGATCCTCAATGATCTACATAAAGAAAGATAGAAGAAGGGCTAGACTATCCCATTGTTGCCGCTCCATCATTCTTTATGTAGATCAGTGAGGAGCGAGAGAGGACGCGTAAACGCTATGAGAGGCACCTTCTGTCTCAGGCTTTAAGCATACAATCTCATTAAGACTACAGATCCTGTTTCACTACTTCCTCTGTCCACAACTGTTTCAAAATAAAGGTCCTCACTGCAATAATACACTATTAAATCATTTAACCATTGAAACTACTCAACTATTGAACTGTTCAACCATTCCAACTGTCAGTTATCATCCACTATGCCTCCAGTCAACTACATGAAACCTCCATGTACCTAGCAACCAACATAGCAACCATTAAAATTAAGCGTTTATGACCGTTTCCATAGCAACCAACATGATTATACTGCAGTAACTTCTTGTTTCCTGATAGTGGCCACCATGGATACCCTAGCAACAAATGTTTCAAAATAAAAGTCCTCACTAGCAAGTTAGCTAGTTAGCATAGTTAGCATTGTTAACATAGTTAGCATTTTTAGCATAACTGCTAGAAATCATCGGTTAAGTTAGCTAATCAACCTGGTTAGCATTGTTAGTAAAGTTAGCATTGCTAGCATAATAAGCATTTTTAGCGTAACTGCTAGAAATCATTAGCTAAGTTAGCTAATCAACATTTTAACATGAATAGAAATCATTAGTTAAGTTAGAACTGGAATGTTTCATCTTTAAACTGTCTACCTTCACACTATCAACTCTCTGTAAACTATGCAACCACCATGTTTACCCTAGCTACACCTTAGTAACCATATCTACATTATCTATCTATTTTTGCATTTTCATGCACTGGTAATTCCTTGGAATTGCATTTCTAGTTCTTATTACAGTGCATGAAAATGCACTGTACTGTTGTTCCTAGGCTTCTTCTTCTTATTCTTCTTCTTCTAACGTATTTAATGCAGCTTCAACCGTTTGACGTAGAAACTTCATTCAAACTTTGCTGCGTAGGTCTTGCTTAGGACACCCGTGCTATATATTTTTCAACTTTGTAACTTTTATACTTTTTAAACTATAAATTAAAAACTATTACAAATTTCCCCATAGACTTAACATTGGCCTCTATGACATCACAATCAGGTCGTTGAGCAATTAGAATCTTATGCCAGGTGGCCAGCCCCACCTGCAGCAGCCCTCTCTCTCTCACCCCGCGTACACACTGTCTCCGTCCGTCAACGGATCTAGGAGGTTGGATCTGCCGTATGTGTATTTGCATACACGCGATCCGATTGGCTGACGGATCCGTCGCTGCCTGAAAAGTTGAACATTTCTCAACTTTCTTGACGGAGGCAACGGAGCTGAAGCGACGGACGGACCCACAATGCATTTCGAGTCCGCCCCATGCAAAGTGAATGAGATCCGTTGACGGACGGAGACAGTGTGAATGCGGGGTCAGGCTTAAAGCATACAATCTCTCTGTGAAGACTACATATCCTGTTTCCTCTTTCCACAACTGTTTCAAAATAAAAGTCCTCAGTGCATACACTATTAAATCATTTAACCATTGAAACTACTCAACTATTTAACTGTTCAACCATTCCAACTGTCAGTTATCATCAACTATGCCTCCAGTCAACTACATGAAACCTCCATGTACCTAGCAACCATTAAAATTAAGCGTTTATGACCGTTTCCATAACAACCACAATGATTTTACTACAGTAACTTCTTTATTCCTGATAGTTAGCATTGTTAGCATAGTTAGCATTTTTAACATAGCTGCTAGAAATGATTAGCTAAGTTAGCTAATCAACCTTGTTAGCATAGTTAGCATTGTTAGCATTTTTAGCATAACTGCTAAAAATGATTAGCGAAGTTAGCTAATCAACGTGGTTAGCATTGTTAACATAATTAGCATTATTAGCATAGTTAGCATTTTTAACATTACTGCTAGAAATCATCAACTAAGTTAGCTTATCAACCTGGTTAGCATTGTTAACATAGTTAGCATTTTTACAATAACTATTAGAAATCATCAGCTAAGTAAACCAATCAACCTGGTTATCATTGTTAACATAGTTAACATTTTAGAATACCTATTAGAAATCATTAGTTAAAGGGATAGTTCGGATTTTAAGACACGAAGTTGTATGGGTTCCCTGTCAGCAACGTAGTGCATCAGCACTGACTTACCCCCGACAGCGTCCTGTGAGCCGAGATCCAGCCGGTTTTAGATCGTTTTTGATGCTGAAGAAAGTAGTCCGGCAAGTTTCTGGGGTCACGAAAGTAAAGTGTTTTTCTTCTCAAAACCATATGCGTTCAACAGAGTGATATATTTGCACCACAAAAACGTTGTCCAGGAAAAATTCAAACCTCGTTATCTCTTACTTATTTTTCGCGATTCCCATCACTGCGCGCTACTGACAGCTGGACAACGTTTTTGTGGTGCAAATATATCACTCTGTTGAACGCATATGGTTTTGAGAAGAAAAACACTTTACTTTCGTGACCCCAGAAACTTGCTGAAGAAAATAGTCCGGCATCAAAAACGATCAAAAACCGGCTGGATCTCGGCTCACAGGACGCTGTCGGGGGTAAGTCAGTGCTGATGCACTACGTTGCTGACAGGGAACCCATACAACTTCGTGTCTTAAAATCCGAACTATCCCTTTAAGTTAGAACAGGAATGTTTAAGCTTTGAAATGTCTACCTTAACACTATCAACTCTCTTTAAACTATGCAACCACCATGTTTACCCTAGCTACACCTTAGTCACCATATCTATATTATCTATCTATACATTTTTTGCATTTTCATGCACTGGTAATTCCTTGGAATTGCATTTCTAGTTACAGTGCATGAAAATGCACTGTACTGTTCTTCCTAGTCTTCTTCAACTTCTTATTATTACAGTGCATGAAAATGCACTGTACTGTTCTTCCTATTCTTCTTATTATTACAGTGCATGAAAATGCACTGTACTGTTCTTCCTAGGCTTCTTATTATTAAACTTCTTCTTCTAACGCTCGCAATTCAGCTTCAACCGTTTAACGTAGAAACTTCATTCAAACTTTGTTGCGTAGGTCTTGCTTATGCCATATGTGCTTTGTATTTTTCAACTTTGTAACTTTTATACTTTTTAAACTATTAGTTAAAAACTATCACCATTTCCCCCATAGACTTAACATTGCTCATTATGACATCACGGCAGCAATTAGAATGTTACCCCAGCTGGTCAGCCACCTGGGCACCAACTGTCAGTTTCTCTCAGGCTCCTCTCTGAAGACTACCCAGCTAACAATTTCTGGTTAGGAGAACGTTTTTAGAACGTTTTTTTCCTGGTTAGGAAAACGTTGCCTGAAAGTTGCGAAAGTTGCCACAAGGTTCCCCAGGAAAGTTTTCTTGACGAAAATACTACGTTTTTTTCTGGTTGTTTATTTTGGTTAGCAGAACGTTCTCCTACCCTTTAGGGAACTTTACAATATTTGGTTGCATTAACGTTCCCCTAACCTCCCAGCAACAAAGTGTAAAGGGGGAAAAAATATGTAGAATTATCGTGACATCCAGGCATGGCTCGCTGCACACTCGCCGTCTGCGACGACACCCCATCTGTTACCTGGGAGAGCGAAAGCCTCTAGTGACTACGGCAATGACTATAGCATGTATGAATTTCACTTACCATTAACTGCTTGCTGATCTGCGAAGAATACGGCCCGTTAACATGATGATGAGTCAGCTAAGTATTTAAATGCGGTTAGGTCTAATACTTTCTTGTCTACGGTGTCTTTTCCTATAATAAACGATTAGTCAGATCAAAACATAAGCAGAGCAGGCGCTAGCCTAACACACTGTTCCAACATTCAAAACTGGCTGTTTTTATTGCATCGTATGCCATTAAAAGTCCTCGGTTCAGAATTATGATGGATTTTGGTTTATTTTGTTTTAAATTGGGACTGGGAATTGTGGGATAGGCTGAGTGAACAGCACAGTAACATAGGCTATAACTTAGACTACGTGTTAATATAAAACAATTCTCCCCCGGGAACATTGTGCTGTTTAAGATGCAGTCTCAACGTTTGAGAAAGAATTCATTGGAGTCCTCATCATCATATTTTCATAACAAATAAAGCTTTAAAAACATGAATGCATTTCAGGTGCCACTCTAATCGATTATGGATTAATCCAAAACTATTCGTCAGATTAGTTAGCATGAAATCGTTGTGTGCCTGCCTGGGACTATGGCTAGCTAGCTCTTCCACCCGGTTTACCCTGTACAGTGTTTTTAAAAAGCCTGTTGGACTTAATGGAACAAGTGCATGGAGAACGATGTGAAGAATGTGATCGATACCATACAGCCAGCCTACGTGAGTAACTTTATCTCTGTGTTATCCAAATGTCTTAAAGTTAGCGAGGTCGAGTCTGCTAAAACACCAACACCCCAGAACTCACGGACCCGAGATGGAAGTTTCTCAACCTAGCTTCTCGCGCTGCCTGGCCCCTTTAGCTGACGGGCTGGCTTTGGTCGGCCGAATATCAATCCAACAGAGGGGGGAAGAATAGAATAGGGCTATATGTCGATTTTGCAACAAATTATTCCGACTATGCAGTGTGGCTGCTGGCCGTGTTCCATTGGAAACTCATGGGGCGATTTTCATCAATCAACCCCACGCACATAACCAGAGAATACCGATATGGTTATACAAATAAGATACCTAAAAACAACTAAGTAGCAACGTTGTGTGAAAAGAGAAATGCAACCAGAATATAACGTTTTTTTCTTTAGTTGTAATAACGTTCGGGAAACTTTGATAACCTGGAGCTAACGTTCTCTCCAGGGTATTAGAAGGTTACTGATAAACTAACCACAGGAGAACCAGCGGCTAACGTTATTTGCTTGCTGGGATTCAACCAGAATATAACGTTTTTTTCTTTAGTTGTAAAAACGTTAGGGGAACGTTATTTGTTTTGACAACCTGGAGATAACGTTCTCTAAACGTTATTAGTAGGTTGCTGAAAAACGAACCATAGGGGAACCAAAAGCTAACGTTAGTGAAAGTTAGCAGAACGTTAATTGTTTGCTGGGTACATATTCTGTTCCCCTGTATCCTCTGTGCACAACAGTATCAAAATAAGTCCTCCTAATTCCATCCAACTTTATATCCATTCATCTTCTTCAAACCATTCACTCATCCACCCATTCTAAACAGTCTGCCTATCAACAACATCAATTAGACGCTCTACATTGAACTTTTAAACAATCTACTCTGTCTCAGGCTGGCTCTCTTAAGACTAGCCAGTTAAATTGATTACACCTGTATCTGTATCCACTACTCTCAGTAGAGAGCTGTGTCTCTCCATTCTACAAGAATATAAGGCACATTCCATCCAACATTCTATCCATTCATCTTCTTCAGACCATTCACTCATCCACCCATTAAACTGTCTATCAACATCTATTAAACAATCTGTCTATCAACATCCATTAAACTCTCTGTCTATCAACATTAATTAGACTATCTACATTCAACTTTTAAATTATTTACTCTGTCTCAGGCTTTAAGAGTACTATGGCTCTCTTAAGACTAGCCAGTTAAATTGATTACACCTGTGTCAACTACTCTCAGAGAGCTGTATCAGTGTCTCTCTTAACAAGAATATAAGGCACATTCCATCCAACCTTCTATCCATTCATCTTCTTCAGACCATTCACTCATCCACCCATTACACTGTCAATCAATATAAAACAATCTGCCTATCAACATCCATTAAACATTCTATCTATCAACATTAATTAGACTATCTACATACAACTTTTAAAGTATTTACTGTGGGTCCCTCTCAAGCAGCGTTTATATGTCCTCCCTCGCTCCTCGATCCTCAATGATCTACATAAAGAAAGATAGAAGAAGGGCTAGACTATCCCATTGTTGCCGCTCCATCATTCTTTATGTAGATCAGTGAGGAGCGAGAGAGGACGCGTAAACGCTATGAGAGGCACCTTCTGTCTCAGGCTTTAAGCATACAATCTCATTAAGACTACAGATCCTGTTTCACTACTTCCTCTGTCCACAACTGTTTCAAAATAAAGGTCCTCACTGCAATAATACACTATTAAATCATTTAACCATTGAAACTACTCAACTATTGAACTGTTCAACCATTCCAACTGTCAGTTATCATCCACTATGCCTCCAGTCAACTACATGAAACCTCCATGTACCTAGCAACCAACATAGCAACCATTAAAATTAAGTGTTTATGACCGTTTCCATAGCAACCAACATGATTATACTGCAGTAAATTCTTGTTTCCTGATAGTGGCCACCATGGATACCCTAGCAACAAATGTTTCAAAATAAAAGTCCTCACTAGCAAGTTAGCTAGTTAGCATAGTTAGCATTGTTAGCATAGTTAGCATTTTTAGCATAACTGCTAGAAATCATCGGTTAAGTTAGCTAATCAACCTGGTTAGCATTGTTAGTAAAGTTAGCATTGCTAGCATAATAAGCATTTTTAGCGTAACTGCTAGAAATCATTAGCTAAGTTAGCTAATCAACCTGGTTAGCATTGTTAGTAAAGTTATCATTGCTAGCATAATTAGCATTTTTAGCGTAACTGCTAGAAATCATTACCTAAGTTAGCTAATCAACATTTTAACATGAATAGAAATCACTAGTTAAGTTAGAGCTGGAATGTTTCATCTTTAAACTGTCTACCTTCACACTATCAACTCTCTGTAAACTATGCAACCACCATGTTTACCCTAGCTACACCTTAGCAACCATATCTACATTATCCATCTATTTTTGCATTTTCATGCACTGGTAATTCCTTGGAATTGCATTTCTAGTTATTATTAAACTTCTTCTTCTAACGCTCGCAATTCAGCTTCAACCGTTTAACGTAGAAACTTCATTCAAACTTTGTTGCGTAGGTCTTGCTTATGCCATATGTGCTTTGTATTTTTCAACTTTGTAACTTTTATACTTTTTAAACTATTAGTTAAAAACTATCACCATTTCCCCCATAGACTTAACATTGCTCATTATGACATCACGGCAGCAATTAGAATGTTACCCCAGCTGGTCAGCCACCTGGGCACCAACTGTCAGTTTCTCTTAGGCTACAATCTCTCTGAAGACTAGGCCTACATCCTGTTTAACTGTTTCCTCTGTCCACAACTGTTTCAAAATAAAAGTCCTCACTGCAATAATACACTATTAAATCATTTAACCATTGAAACTACTCAACTATTTAACTGTTCAACCATTCCAACTGTCAGTTATCATCAACTATGCCTCCAGTCAACTACATGAAACCTCCATGTACCTAGCAACCAACATAGCAACCATTGAAATTAAGCGTTTATGACCGTTTCCATAGCAACCAACATGATTATACTGCAGTAACTTCTTGTTTCCTGATAGTGGCCACCATGGATACCCTAGCAACAAATGTTTCAAAATAAAAGTCCTCACTAGCAAGTTAGCTAGTTACCATGGTTAGCATAGTTAGCATTGTTAGCATTTTTACCATAACTGCTAGAAATCATCAACTAAGTTAGCTAATCAACCTGGTTAACATTGTTAGCAAATTTAGCATTGTTAGCATTTTTAGCATTACTGCTAGAAATCATCAGCTAAATTAGCTAATCAACCTGGTTAGCATTGTTAGTAAAGTTAGCATTGTTACCTTAGTTAGCATGGCTAGCATAGTTAGCATTTTTAGCATAACTGCCAGTAATCATTAGCTAAGTTAGCTAATCAACCTGGTTAGCACTGTTAGCATAGTTAACATTTTTACCATAACTGCAAGAAATCAGTAGCTAAGTTAACCAATCAACCTGGTTATCATTGTTACCATAGTTAACATTTTAACACAAATAGAAATCATTAGTTAAGTTAGAACTGGAATGTTTCAGCTTTAAACTGTCTACCTTCACACTATCAACTTTCTTTAAACTATGCAATCACCATCTTTACCCTAGCTACACCTTAGTAGCCAGGTAGTAGTAGTTTAGGTTCCATAGCAACCAACATGATTATACTGCAGTAACTTCTTGTTCCCTGATAGTGGCCACCATGGATACCCTAGCAACAAATGTTTCAAAATAAAAGTCCTCACTAGCAGCTTAGCTAGTTAGCATTGTTACATATCCTATTAAACTGTTTTCTCTGCCCACAACTGCCTCACTACAACAATTCACTATTAAACAATCTAACCATTTAAACTACTCCACTATTTAACTGTTCAACCATTCCGAAGTCAAAACAACTGCATCATAAGAAAACTCCAGGTAGCCTATAGACAGATTTCCTGTTTACTAACAAAACTAAATGCGCGCGCAGCCATGGGGAAGAAGACGCCGAATGGCCGGTCATAACGTTATAAAGTTAACCTAATAACCAGCTGCTGTAGGCTAAGCTATAATCTGCTTTTTTTGTATGCCACTGTTGTCTAAATGATGATAACATCTCATTTATGAGCTTATTTCAGAGTATGTCGTTCGTTTTCATTATTTGTAAAACATCGTCTTTTTGCCGGTTTGGTTTCTGGCAAATATGCATTACTTTACATTTCTGAACATTCTCTAACCATCGTCATTTCGAATAGTGCTGTTTTCGGCACTAAAATTCATTTTAATCTTTTCACAGAGAGCAGCTGCTTAATGCTGTTCATGGTAGGCCTACGTTCTGCCCCTTGTGTGCGAGCGCATGTTTTCGAGAAATCTATAGCCACCAATAGCAACCATTGAAATGAAATACCCTGGGCCTTATTCTCTTTGTGTCTATTTAAACTGCATCATTTTTGATTGCTGAATGCTGATAATGGTTTTATTTTATCTTATTATAATCCCATTACAATTTATATTATTACTGTTGTTGTTTATTTTATTATTATTATTATTATTATTATTATTATTATTATTATTATTGAACTATTTTACTTATTTTCAAGCGCTTTGGATCAACTCTGTTACATGAAAATGAAATACGCTAATAGAAAATGTACTGACTTGGTCAAAGCCGGACAAACCCAGAGCGGTTGAACCTGGTTGAACCTACCTCTTCAGTCAGTGACATCACTCAGACAGTCGCGCGCTAGACATTTTCACTTTGCGCTTTGACTCGAAGAAGAAGAACCCGCCTGGCTTTTTCTTGCTTCATTCGTGTTGCAGCTGAGGTGTCTCGTTGCTACTGTGCCCTCAACTTCGAAGACTTCGACTCTTCACATTTCCTCCAAAGTAAGTTTTGTTCGTTTAACGTTAACACTAAAGGTATTTTGGTGAGGTTAACAGCGTTCTTGTTAAATGAGTCTGGTAGCTAGCTGCTACCTAACGCGGCTGGCTAACGTTAACTTTCGAGCGACCACGTTAACTAACGTTATGGTAAATCTATAAATCCAAACCTATAGACTGTGTGAGTTGTTCCCTGTTATCACTTTTATTCGACGTGTATGTTGTCCAAAACAATGTTTACGAATTGTTTCCGACAATTGGTAGGATAGTAGCATAGCTGACTATTTGATATAGTCTGCTATTTGAAAGTTGGTGTAACGTTAGCTACATATACAATCTTCGATGAAGTTTGGCAGCACTGTTGGCAGCAAACATAGTTAACTGACTAGCTATTATCTATTTTAACTACAAATACTTTGTGTGACATTCATTATCATCACTTTTATTCGATGTATAAATTATCAAAAACAACGTCTATGAATCGGATGTCGGGTAGCACTCGTGAAGTCTAACATGTTGGTTGCCAGCTCTGATTATAGACGGTTTCAATACAACTGGCTACACCTGGCAGCGGCGCATCGAACATTCTGGAAAAATACGCCAGTCTTTTGCATTTGGCTAAAGCCTACCTTACTCTGATAAGATTTGGGAAAGATTGTAGTCTTTTAACTAATGCCCCTCATTCAAGCTTTGCTCTAAAGACGACAATCTTTCAAGAATCCTTTTCAAATCCTAGCTGAAAATATGGTTATTGCCAGTTTATTTTATGCTTAAACCACTGCAACAACGGTGAATAGGTCAGCGCCAACTACTTCGAACTTTGAGCGTCGCATTAGCCTCGGTGCCGGTAACAACGGGAAGCCGAGACAGACGTAAAGGCGTGAACGCCTTTGCGTAGAGAAACAATTGGCCAACGCTGAAGCGTTGCTTTGAACTCGGACATGTATGTCAAGGCCAGCACATAACGTATGCTAGAATCTAGATGTTGCCAACATACCTGTAAAAGCAACCTCCATCACATGGGCAATGGACACAATGGCACAGGGTGATCAAACACAAAAATAGACTTGTAGCTGAAAAATATCTAGCTTACTGGCCCAATTTGATTCTGATTCTAATGTTACAGCAAACAAACGTATTTCTAAGCCTGAGTACAAGTCATGCCATATAGCCTACCACACAGATGAGAAGTTGTGCTGCATTTTGTTAAATTAATGTTATTGTGTTGCATTGTAATGTTATAGCAGTGGTCTCAATTTCACACATTTTTCTTTATTCACAACAGAGAACAATAGTCTTTTTAAAGACTCTCCACCTTCCCTCTCAACCTTTCCTTGTGGTGCGGCTATTTTTGCCATTGAAAAAAGAAAATCTCCATCCTTCCTTCTTTGTGGTGCTGCAGACTTTTCAGGTATGTAATTTGAATTATTTGTATTGCTAGACCAGCTATGCGGCTTGCTTACACAAACATGTAAATTATGTTTTTCTTGTCTTGAAAAATAGCTACTTCACTAATATGGTGTAGACCTACTGTAACCTATGGCAATGTGACTGAATTAGCAAGCTAGTTAAACTAGTTGACTTGTAGGTTGCTTGTCTTGATGTCAGAATGGTCAGTCCTCCATATTCTTAAAGGAACATTTCACCATTTTTTCATATTAAACTATGTTATTCCCTCAACTAAGACGAGGTGATGCATACCTCTCACGTTTCTATGCGTGAACTCACTGGCTCTGGAGCGCGGCGCTACTTTGATAGCACTTAGCTAGCCCAGTTCATTCATTAGAATCCAAACAGAAATTAATTTAGAAACGACCAAACGTCTCCATGTTTTCCCTATTAAAATATAGTAACACGAGTAGTCACACAACCAAGTATGGTGAGACAAAATAAAATGTGCATTTCTAAGTAGGTAAGACTAGGTATGTATCAACTTGTCTTAGTTAATGGAATAACCTGGTTTAATATGAAAAAACGGTGAAGTATTCTTGTAAGTGCCTACCATGTCGCCATCCATGTTCTTTTTATTTAAAGTAACCATCATATAATCAACCATCACAAGTTTTTAACCCATAAAGGGTGATGGCTGACAATCTAATGTGCAGCTGCCTACAAAATCTGCTCCTTATCTACATAATATACAGCTGTGCTGAATTTTGTATTAGTTTTCTTTGCTCACTTCACTTAATTCATCCTATAACTATTACCAGCATATTGCTGAAACGAATAGAAACAATAATGCTTTTTCACTGTGAAGCAAGCAAAGCAGCAATGTTGCTGTGTTCCTTATTTTTGGAAGTGTTTAACATGTGTGTTTCTCTTTTGTTTCCCTTTCAGGCTTGTTCCAGACCAGCCCTGTCAGAGTGGTGTCTGTCACTTGTGACACTGTGCCTGTCTGTCTGCACACCCTGCACTGCACTCATATACAACAGAACCCACTTACGCCTACCGCAAACATATAACGACAAGTGACACTTTTTGACAACATACTTGACTGCACATACTCTACTCTTTACATACAACTCTGTCCCCTCAGACAACTTCTTTGAGACTTTTAAACTTGAATACTCCTTTGAAACTTGAATACTCCTTTGAAACTTGAATACTCCTTTGAAACTTGAAAACTTGGAAACTTGAATACCACTCTGAACCAGCATCCTTTAACATAACATACCTACAAACATACCTGCAAACATATAACGACAAGAATTGATCACTTTCTGACCACACATACTCTGAACTGTATAAAGACTCTGAAACATACTAAGAACTACCTGTAAACTATTCAGATAGAGAACTATTTCAGTGAACTTTTACGTACCTTACATACAACGTTTGTATATTTGAATAATTTCTGTCAAAGTTGTCTTTGCTGTTGCATATCTACTTTTAGACCTGAGCTGTGCTGCAAGACTGAACCTGGGCTGTGTGAGGACTTCAACATTCCATCCTAGTTCTCCATAAAACTGATCTCAAGGGCTGCCTCTCATTCTTCATCGGTGTCATCAAGTGTTACCTCTACCTAACAGTTCCAGTGCCATATTTGATCATTTAATCAATAATTAAACTTAAGTAAATATTTTGTGTGAAAGCTCATACTCTGAACTATATAAAGACTCTGAACCATTACGGATAACTACAGTCTGTTAACTATTCACATAGAGAACTGTTACTGTGAAATATACATACCCATCAACGTTTATATTTGAATAATATCTGCCAAAGTCACCTGAGCTGTGCTGCACGACTGAACCTGGGCTGTGTGAGGACTTCAACATTCCATCCTAGTTCTGCATAAAACTGGTCATCTCAAGGGCAATTCATTTTTTGGGCCCACTGATCATTGTAATAAAACACTGAAATAAATACTAGTGTTTGGATATTGAGTTTAACATTTAATCTCATCTATCTTGTCTATATACTCAGATTACATTGTCTCAATTCTGTCTGTGGAACATTGAGTATATGTGCTAGTGTGTAATCTGTGATAAACAAATATTAGATTTGACTTGACCATTAAACTATATTTAGCTTGTTATATTTTGAAACATGGGAAGAAAAGGCCGTCGCTCAGAGGCTCAAAAGAGACGTTGGCGTAAGTTGGACCTCTCAGAAATTGAACCACATCAGTCATTAGACCAGAGTGACTTGAATGACAGAGAACAGGTAAATGATGTAACTAGTGCTTCCCGCATGAACACAGAGCAGAGCGCCATCACGTGTGTTAAAGCAACTCATTACCAAGGTGATGTAAGATATGGGAACAACAGTAACAAGCAGTGCACCTGCAATTCCCTGGTATTTCTTGCTACACTTAACTACCGAACAGAGCTCAACAGTGATGATCTTGACTACATCTTGCAAAAAGGTAACTTGATGTACAGTGAAGTACAGGAAGGGTTGAGCATGAGAGGTAATGAAGCACATGACCACTTGGCTCTTGATGAATTACCTGATAGTGTTGAGATCTATGGACAGATGTATCATATTGAGAAGTGTTTGTCACGGTATGGTCATCTAAGGCAAAATGGACCTGATGGTGTGGACTTCCTACAGCTCTCTAATAGACTGCATTGTTTGTCAAATGATGTAAGGTTTGCACTGCTAACTTTAGGTTGCTTAACAATAGCTTTATTCAGAGATGATGATAAATATGGACTTTTTGATCCACACTCAAGAACACCTTGTGGATTTCCAGCAAACAATGGCACTGCTGTGATGTTGACCTTTTTGAACTTGAATGACATGATTGATCATCTGCTTGCATTCTGGACCATCTTTGAATCACATGATGAATGGGTTTATGAGTTAATGCCAGTGTTATTTACATCTGAGTGTAATAATGAACAAGGAAGCCACACTGACAATGTACAACCTTCTCAGACTGCAGAGTTCCACGTTCCAGCCATTTCTGTGAGTTCACTTCCTAAATGTACAAAGGATCGCAGGCGCCGAAAAATTGCCAAAGCACAAAATGACATGTCCTTCATTGAGAACAACAGAATCAGACAGCGAAAATATTATGAACAGAACAGAATGAAAAAATTGGAATATGAACGAAAGAGGTATGCAAACGGCATTCAACACAATAAAAAAATGTACCTCAGAGACCGTTACATGCATGAATCTAATTATAAATTGAAAAAAAAGTTATACATCAACAGCCGGTACTCCTGTGACCCAAGTTTTAGATCAAGGCAGCAGGCTTACATACAGAAACGTTATGCCCATGATATAACTTATCGTTCAAGACAGAAGTTGACCATGAAACATCAATATGGAAATGATCCCACATACAGGCAGAAAAAAAAGGAAAACTATACCGATAGATACAGAATTGACCCGTTGTTCAGGCAGAAAAGAAAGGAAACCTTTACCAATAGATACAGAGTTGACCCTTTGTTCAGGCAGAAAATAAAGGAAACCATTAATGATAGATACAGAATTGACCCTTCCTTCAGGCAGAAAAAAAAGGAAACATTTACTGATAGATACAGAAATGACCCTATTTTCAGGCATTATTGTTCTCTACAGAAAAAGAAGAATGCAGGTGTGGGCCTAAATAATAGTTTCCAGAGAATGATTCACAAAATGCGTTGTGCTTTACATATACGACGTAAGTACCATAATCTTACACGCCTGTCTGGACTTCAACCAGAACAAGAGACACCAACAGAAAACACCCTTTTGCATGATGCCATCGCATCTTTTCGAATGGATGTACGGAACGGCCCTACTTTTGTGTGTACAGTGTGTCACAGAGCTTTGTTTTATAACCAGGTAAAACAGTGCAATCATGAATGTTATCGAAAGAATCGAGGCATGGTTGATCAGTGCTTAACAGGAAAATATGTACATACGTGCAGCGAGCAGTGCAGTGCGCTTGAATCATGTTGTGCACCAGATGAAAAGACAGAGTGGATTTGTTACAGCTGTGATGAAAACTTAAAGATGGGGAAAATGCCGACCATTGCTGTAAACAATATGTTAGAGCTATCACCAATTCCTCCAGAGCTCAGTAATCTTAATATACTTGAAAGGCACATCATTGCACGGTACATACCATTTGCAAAAATAATCAGTCTTCCCAAAGGCCAGCAGAAATTAATACATGGTGGAGTTGTGTGTGTCCCTTCAGAGGTAGAATCCACAGTCAATGCTTTGCCTAGACCTAGTAGCCAGTCACAGCTTTTGAAAGTGAAGTTGAAAAGAAGAATGAACTATACAGGGCATTACCAGTTCCAAACTGTAGACATGACCAAAGTATTACGTGCCTTATCCAAACTGAAAGAGATGCATTCAGAATACAAGGACATCACCATAACTAATGATACACAAACTTTTGGGGATGGAATGAATAGCTTGTCAGATGAAAATGACATCATTGCTGTAGAGGAAGTTGATGTAATGGAGACTGATGCTGTGGATGAGTTTGACATTACTGACCCAGAACATTCAGAGACAAATAGTGCAGTCAATCAGCCTAATAATGAAACCCACGAGTTACATGATAACCAGGATTCACTTGACTCTGAGCAGGACATAAGTCAACAAAATGGTGGATGCTCTATAGATTCATGCTTACAGCCAGCTGATATTGCACAGGAAATGATAACATTTGGTGAAGGTATATTCACTGTGGCACCAGCAGAAGGAAACAGACCAGTGAGTTTTTTCAGAGTTCCTAAACTAGAGGCAATGGCTTTCCCTGTACAGTTCCCCACTGGAATGAACACTTTGGATGAAACACAAAGACCAATGAAATTATCACCGAGCAGATATTTCAATGCACGTCTCTTTTGTGTTGACAATCGATTTGCTCTTGACTCCAATTATATATTTTTTGCACAATTTATCACAGAAATGCATTTGGCAAAGTCTTCTATGTCTATTCAACTGCGTAAAGGAAAACCTATGACCAGAGATGGACGCAAAATAACTGCAAGATTGCTCCAAGATAAACATGAAGTGCAAAAACTGATACGGAACAAAGATGCCACGCGATTCATGCAACCTTTGAGAGGTACTCCTGCATACTGGGAAAGAACACTCAGAGACCTCTTTGCAATGCTTCGTCAGCTGGGTACCCCAACATTCTTCTGTACATTTAGTGCTGCTGAAATGAGATGGCCAGAGGTCATACAAACAATAAAGGCACAGCAAGGAGAGCAGGTTGACTTTTCTGAGCTTGACTGGGCATCAAAATGTGAGATTTTACGTAGCAACCCTGTCACCACCATGCGCATGTTTGACAAGCGTGTTGATGCACTTCTCAGACACCTACTTTTGTCACCAGCACAGCCCATTGGTGAAGTCATTGACTACTTTTTTCGAGTGGAGTATCAAGCTAGAGGTTCGCCACATATACATATGTTGGTTTGGTGTAAGAACGCCCCTGTATTTGAAGATGACCCAGATGAGAGAGTGTGTGAATTTGTGGACAAGTACATAACATGTCAGCTGCCTGACCCAAATACTGACCCTGAGCTTTTCAAAATAGTGACAGAGGTGCAAACCCACAGCAAAAGGCACTCAAAGTCATGTAAGAAAGGAAATAAGCACTGCCGGTTTGGATTCCCGAAACAGCCTGTCGAGAGCACATTTATAACACGACCCATGCCAGCAGAGCTCATGGACGAATCTGACGATGAATCTGATCATGACCGCTCCTCCATGTCTCCTGAAGAAGCTAAAACTAAGCTGAGGCCTTTATGGGAATTGCTGAATAATTCCACAACATTGTTTGAAAGCATCCCACAGCTACTTGCCCAATGCAACTTAAGCTATGAGGAATACCTAAACTGTGTCAGTTCATTAACAACGTCCAGTGTGCTAGTGATGAAACGTCAACCAAAGGACTGCTGGATTAATGGCTATAATGAGCATTTGTTAAGGGCCTGGAATGCAAACATTGATATTCAGTTCATCCTGAACCCTTATTCCTGTCTGATGTACATCTTATCATACATTTCCAAAGCTGAACATGAGATGAGTGAGTATTTGAAAACAGTTGTGTCTGACACGTCTCAATCCAATACCTCTGACACTGAGGAAATGAAACAAATCATGCAAGCATACTCCAAAAACAGAGAAGTTAGTGTTCAAGAGGCTGTTGCACGAGTCTGTAGCTTGAAACTGAAGTCTTGCTCTCGAAATGTGATATTTATACCCACTCATGACAATGCTTTAAAAATGAGTGTCCCATTAAGATACCTGAATAACAGAATTCCTGATTCAGAGAATGTTTGGATGTCCGGAATGCCAGATAAATACAAAAACAGACCAGATACACCAGAGTTTGCAACAATGTTTTTGGCAGAGTTTGCTTCCACTTACAGAGTTGTGTATGGAAGGCAGAAAGAAGGAAAAAAGGTTTTACCACTTCAAAATGAAATGGGCTTCATTCAAAAGCGAACAAGAGGAAAGCCTGCCATTATCAGATATGCCCGATTTTCTGAGCAAAAGACTCCAGAGAAATTCTATGGCACATTGCTCAAACTGTACCTCCCTTATCGTTCAGATTCACAACTGAAACCCACAGGATTTCCAACGTATGAGTCATTTTATACATCAGGCTATATATGTCTTCCTGGAAGAGACTATAATGAGAGAGTAGTTTCTGTTGTCAAGAAGAACAGGTCACAATATGAAAAGAACAGTGATGCAATAGAGAAAGCTATTGAGAACATAGAAGAAAATGGACCAATGGAGGATGCATGGACAACACTTGCACCTGAGACAGAGCTTCTTCGACTTGAGTGCATTTCTGAGCGTGAGGAAATGAATCCAGACGAAATGAATGAACGAGATGACATTCCTGAATACAGTTCAAGTACCACAAACAGAGGAAGTGCAGCACCAATGTTTGAGGCTCCTCAAATAGACCCCACTGTGGTCCGTAACATGTATCAAAATCTAAATCAAACGCAGGCATCTATATTCTACACAGTGCGTAAATGGTGCATGAGACGCGTATGTGGACAGAATGCCGATCAGTTCTTTTACTTTGTCACTGGTGGAGCTGGAACTGGTAAATCACACCTCATCAAATGCATTTACACAGAGGCATCAAAGATACTCCGCAAGTTACCTCGCATCACAGAGGAAAGAGACATGTCCATGCCCACTGTCCTTCTCACATCATTTACTGGCACAGCAGCTTACAACATATCTGGCAAGACACTGCATTCTGTACTGAAACTACCAAGAAGCCTTAAACCACCTTATCAGTGCCTTGGAAACCGTCTAGATGAAGTGAGAGCAACCTTATCCAATGTTGAAATAATTGTCATTGATGAAGTGTCCATGATATCAAAATCACTCTTTGCATATGAAGAGTTCAGATGCAAAAGCCTCTAAATCCACTTTTTGTCAAAAATGAGATAATGATGGTGAGTGAATGCTCTTCACATATAGTGTAAGTTACTTCAATAATTTAGCTTCAAACCTCACTAAATACCATTCTCTTCCTGGTCTGAAATATTGATTTGTAGGCGAAACCCTATAGGAGCCTGATACAAAATGCTCATTTAAAAGAAAAGTGGTCAGACGGATTTAGAGGCTTTTGCATCTGAACCCTTCATATGTCAATTGGAGACTGCAAGAAATCAAAGGCAGCAAAAAACCTTTTGGCGGAGTCTCAATACTTGCCTGCGGCGATTTCAACCAGATAAGTCCCCCTGGTAAAGCCAAACCTCTCTGTGTGTTTGAGGATCATGTTCTTGATATCTGGAAGGATCGGTTCCAAGTAGTCACTCTCACAGAAATCATGCGCCAGAAAGATGATGTGCCATTTGCTGAGCTGCTCAACAGGATAAGAGTGAAACGCAAAGGAGAGGCATTATCTGAAGCAGACAGAGCTCTACTTGCACAGGCCATATGTCAACCTGATGACTGTCCCAAAGACATTCTGCATGTTTTTGCTACTAATAAAGAAGTAAACCAACACAATGCAAACACAATATCTGCTCTATACTCTGATCTGATCAACATTGATGCACATGACTATAAGAAAGATCTACGAACTGGTCGGATGGAAAGACAGAGTGCACCTTTTGAAGGACATAAAGGAGATTTACCAGACAAACTTCAAGTTGCTGATGGTGCTCGTGTGATGCTAATAAGAAACATAGATGTGGAAGATGGACTGGTTAATGGTTCATTTGGAAAGATTGGTAAAATTGTTTATCATGACCAAGATGGCAGATCACTTGTAAAAATGCTTGGTGTTGAATTGGACAGTCCCAATGCAGGGCAAAGACATCGCAATAAAGGACCAGAAGGACCGGACAATTTGGTGTACATTGAAAGAGTAGAGGAACCTCTTAGTAAAAAGGGTGTGGTTCGTCACCAATTTCCAATGACTCTAGCCTTTGGTTGTACCATACATAAATGTCAAGGCATGACGACAGTTTCTGCAGTGGTCTCGTTGCAGCGCATATTTGAACCTGGCATGGCATACGTTGCTCTCAGCAGAACGACTTCACTACATGGTCTACGCATAGTTGATTTTGATGAAAACAAAATATATGCCGATCCAGAAGTGACCGTTTCCGTGGACAGTATGCAAAAAGTCGACTTTAGAAATGCCATGCCCCTTCTTCACTGCCTCCCCACTCTGAGATCACCATCTTTAACACTAATCCATCACAACACTGAAGGACTGTCAGCCCATATTGATGACATTAAGAGACATCATGAATTGAGCCTCGCAGATATTTTGTGCTTTACTGAAACACACCTTTTTGGCACATTTGTCCCAGAAAATATCCATTTGGAGAACTATCGAATGTATAAGCGCAATAGACATGTGTCATACACTACTCTTTCACATTTTGCACAGAAAAATGGTGGGGGAGTTGCTATGTTTGTAAAAAGCCATCTTCAAGCCCATCACATGCCATACATACAGGGTGTGACTGATCTCGAATTCCTGGTTTTGAAATTTGTTGCTCCAGTTCCACTACTAATTGCAGTGATTTACAGACCACCGGATTACAACACGAACCTATTTTTGCCAAATCTCTGCCATCTACTGGAGTCTTTACATGTTATTGCTGATAGTCCAGTTATAGTCTGTGGGGATTTTAATGAGGACATGTTGACCAATGGAAGAAAGCCAATCTATGAGTTGTTCCAGTCTAAAGGATTCACAAATCTCATTACCACCTCCACCACTGAGAAGAACACATTGTTGGATAACATCTTCATCTCTGATCCTCAGCACTGTGCCCATTCAGGTGTTCTACAGACATATTACAGTTATCATGATCCTGTGTTCTGTATTCTTAATTAAGTTTTTGTACATCAAATCTTTTGTACATCATGTCATTTTACACATTTTACTCCATTTAAACCATTATATCAACTTACACATTTTACTAATTTTGAACCATTATCAACATTATAACAACTAGAATTAAGGGAAAACAGTAATGAAATATGATGAATGTTTTAGAACAAAAATGATGAACAATTGTGCTATGTAAACAGGTTACCAAAATCAGGGTTCCCAATCTAAGTCAAATACAATTCCTTGACTTTTCCCTGACACCTAAAAAACTGATTCTCCTCCAACTTCGCCCACAAGCTTAACATATGTGCTTGAGAGTAGTTTGGTTGCCTGATATTACATGTAATATTCAAAATGGATGTTAATGTCCTTGAGACAATGTCAGGTGTCTATGCTGTTTAAATTACAAAAGATAAAGTTGAACTAAATAATGAAATAGCCCTTAGACTGCTTGTTTTCAATATCAAGATAAAGATAAAAAAAAATTCTATTTAATGAAAGGTCAGAAACATAAAAATATACATCCAGAGGCTATTTGATTTGTATAGATTTGTGCCCTATGAACCCGTCTCTAGCTTATTGCATTTGAGGCTAATGATCTTGGAGGAATCTAATCATCAGACCTTTTACATGCTGATAATTTGAAATAGAAGTAGTCTACAAATCATAACCTTTAAAATAAAATATTCCATGAATCAACAATGTTTTACTGATGTAATTTGATACCACATACATTTTAGATGTTCAAACTAAATTAATCTCTCTTGCTCCCTCATTATGCATGAACTATATTATCAACTGGGTCTCTTATATTACATCTGAATTCAATTTTACATCTTTGCATTAAACTATCAGCCTATGAACAACTTTTAAACGATCTAGCCTACTTTTAGAATATCAACATTCATTAAACTTTCTGCATCAACATCCATTAAACTATCATCATTCATTATACTATATGTCTATCAACCATTCCAACTGTCAGTTATCATCAACTATGCCTCCAGCCAACTATATTAAACCTCCACCTACTTAACAACCAACATAGCAACCGTTGAAATAAAGCATCTATATCAGTTTCCATAGCAACCAACATGACTTCTCTAGAAAACCACTAAAGTAACCACCTTAACTACCCTAACAACAGCTTAGCAACTACATCAAGTACCCTACCAACAGTCTAGCAACTACCTTAAGTACCCTACCAACAGCCTAGCGACTACCTTAAGTACCCTAGCAACAATCAACATCCATTAAACTATCTATCAACAATCATTCAATTGTCTATCAACAACTTTTAAGCTATCCATATTCAACTTCTAACCTACTGATACACTGTCAACTTTCATTAAATTATGCAACCACCATGTCTACCCTAGCAACACCTTAGTAACCATATCTACATTATCTATTTCTACATTTTTGCATTTTCATGCACTGGTAATTCCTTGGAATTGCATTTCTAGTTATTATTACAGTGCATGAAAATGCACTGTACTGTTATTCCAAGTCTTCTTATTATAGTGCATGAAAATGCACTATACTGTTCTTCCAAAGTATTCTTATTATTATTCCACTACTTCTAACGCACGCAATTCAGCTTGAACCGTTTAACGTAGAAACTTCATTCAAACGTTGTTGCGTAGGTCTTGCTCATGCCATGTCTGCTTTGTATTTTTCAACTTTTTAACTTTTATACTTTTTAAACTATGAATTAAAAAACGATTTCCCCATAGATTTAACATTGAGCTATTTCCCCATAGACTTAACATTGCTCATTGTGACATCACGGCAGCAATTAGAATCTTAGGCCAGGTGGCCGGCCACCTGGGCACCAACTGTCAGTTTCTCTGGCTTTAACCATACAATCTCTCTGAAGACTACATATTCTGTTCCCCTGTATCCTCTGCGCACAACAGTATCAAAATAAGTTCTCCCAATTCCATCCAACTTTATATCCATTCATCTTCTTCAAACCATTCACTCATCCACCCATTCTAAACAGTCTGCCTATCAACATCAATAAGACGCTCTACATTCAACTTTTAAACAATCTACTCTGTCTCAGGCTGGCTCTCTTAAGACTAGCCAGTTAAATTGATTACACCTGTATCTGTATCCACTACTCTCAGTAGAGAGCTGTGTCTCTCCATTCTACAAGAATATAAGGCACATTCCATCCAACATTCTATCCATTCATCTTCTTCAGACCATTCACTCATCCACCCATTAAACTGTCTATCAACATCTATTAAACAATCTGTCTATCAACATCCATTAAACTCTCTGTCTATCAACATTAATTAGACTATCTACATTCAACTTTTAAATTATTTACTCTGTCTCAGACTAGCCAGTTAAATTGATTACACCTGTATCAACTACTCTCAGAGAGCTGTATCAGTGTCTCTCTTAACAAGAATATAAGGCACATTCCATCCAACCTTCTATCCATTCATCTTCTTCAGACCATTCACTCATCCACCCATTAAACTGTCAATCAATATCTATTAAACAATCTGCCTATCAACATCCATTAAACATTCTGTCTATCAACATTAATTAGACTATCTACATACAACTTTTAAAGTATTTACTGTGGGTCCCTCTCAAGCAGCGTTTATATGTCCTCCCTCGCTCCTCGATCCTCAATGATCTACGTAAAGAAAGATAGAAGAAGGGCTAGACTATCCCATTGTTGCCGCTCCATCATTCTTTATGTAGATCAGTGAGGATCGAGGAGCGAGAGAGGACGCGTAAACGCTATATGAGAGGCACCTTCTGTCTCAGGCTTTAAACATACAATCTCATTAAGACTACAGATCCTGTTTCACTACTTCCTCTGTCCACAACTGTTTCAAAATAAAGGTCCTCACTGCAATAATACATTATTAAATCATTTAACCACTGAAACTACTCAAGTATTGAACTGTTCAACCATTCCAACTGTCAGTTATCATCCACTATGCCTCCAGTCAACTACACGAAACCTCCATGTACCTAGCAACCAACATACCAACCATTAAAATTAAACGTTTATGACCGTTTCCATAGCAACCAACATGATTATACTGCAGTAACTTCTTGTTTCCTGATAGTGGCCACCATGGATACCCTAGCAACAAATGTTTCAAAATAAAAGTCCTCACTAGCAAGTTAGCTAGTTAGCATTGTTAGCATAGTTAACATTTTTAGCATAACTGCAAAAAACATCAACTAAGTTAGCTAATCAACCTGGTTAGCATTGTTAGCAATTTTAGCATTGTTAGCATAGTTAGCATTTTTAACATTATTGCTAGAAATCATCAGTTAAGTTAGCTAATCAACCTGGTCAGCATTGTTAGTTTAAGTTAGCATTGTTACCATAGTTAGCATTGCTAGCATAGTTAGCAATTTTAGCACAACTGCTTGAAATCATTAGCTAAGTTAGCGAATCAACCTGGTGAGCATAGTTAACATAGTTAACATTTTTACCATTACTGCATCAAATCAGTAGCTAAGTTAACCAATCAACCTGGTTATCATTGTTACCATAGTTAACATTTTAACATGAATAGAAATCATTAGTTAAGTTAGAACTGGAATGTTTCAGCTTTAAACTGTCTACCTTCACACTATCAACTCTCTGTAAACTATGCAACCACCATGTTTACCCTAGCTACACCTTAGTAACCATATCTACATTATCTATCTATTTTTGCATTTCATGCACTGGTAATTCCTTGGAATTGCATTTCTAGTTAAACTTAACTTCTTCTTCTAACGCAGCCAATTCAGCTTCAACCGTTTAACGTAGCAACTTCATTCAAACGTTGTTGCGTAGGTCTTGCTTATGCCATGCCTGCTTTGTATTTTTCAACTTTGTAACTTTTATACTTTTTAAACTATTAGTTAAAAACTATTACAATTTCCCCCATAGACTTAACATTGCTCATTATGACATCACGGCAGCAATTAGAATCTTAGGCCAGGTGGCCGGCCACCTGGGCACCAACTGTCAGTTTCTCTGGCTTTAAGCATACAGTCTCTCAGAAGACTACATATCCTGTTAACTGTTTCCTCTGTCCACAACTGTTTCAAAATAAAAGTCCTCACTGCAATAATACACTATTAAATCATTTAACCATTGAAACTACTCAACTATTGAACTGTTCAACCATTCCAACTGTCAGTTATCATCCACTATGCCTCCAGTCAACTACATGAAACCTCCATGTACCTAGCAACCAACATAGCAACCATTAAAATTAAGTGTTTATGACCGTTTCCATAGCAACCAACATGATTATACTGCAGTAACTTCTTGTTTCCTGATAGTGGCCACCATGGATACCCTAGCAACAAATGTTTCAAAATAAAAGTCCTCACTAGCAAGTTAGCTAGTTAGCATGGTTAGCATAGTTAGCATTGTTAGCATAGTTAGCATTTTTAGCATAACTGCAAAAAATCATCAACTAAGTTAGCTAATCAACCTGGTTAGCATTGTTAGCAAATTTAGCATTGTTAGCATAGTTAGCATTTTTAGCATTACTGCTAGAAATCATCGGTTAAGTTAGCTAATCAACCTGGTTAGCATTGTTAGTAAAGTTAGCATTGCTAGCATAATTAGCATTTTTAGCGTAACTGCTAGAAATCATTAGCTAAGTTAGCTAATCAACATTTTAACATAAATAGAAATCATTAGTTAAGTTAGAACTGGAATGTTTCATCTTTAAACTGTCTACCTTCACACTATCAACTCTCTGTAAACTATGCAACCACCATGTTTACCCTAGCTACACCTTAGTAACCATATCTACATTATCTATCTATTTTTGCATTTTCATGCACTGGTAATTCCTTGGAATTGCATTTCTAGTTATTTTTATTTTTCCTCTAACGTTTTTGTGCATTCAATTCAGCTTCAACCGTTTACCGTAGAAACTTCATTCAAACTGTGCTGCGTAGGTCTTACTTAGGTGACTTCAGCTTTGTATTTTTCAACTTTGAAAACTTTATCGTTGAATTTATATTAATTTTTTAAGACATTTTTTCTCCCATAGACTTAACATTGGATTATGACATCATAATAGGGCAATTAGAATCTTATGCCAGGTGGCCAGCCCCACCTGCAGCAGCTCTCTCTCTCTCAGGCTTTAAGCATACAATCTCTCTGAAGACTACACATATCCTGTTAACTGTTTCCTCTGTCCACAACTGTTTCAAAATAAAAGTCCTCACTGCAATAATACACTATTAAATCATTTAACCATTGAAACTACTCAACTATTTAACTGTTCAACCATTCCAACTGTCAGTTATCATCAACTATGCCTCCAGTCAACTACATGAAACCTCCATGTACCTAGCAACCAACATAGCAACCATTAAAATTAAGCGTTTATGACCGTTTCCATAGCAACCAACATGATTTTACTACAGTAACTTCTTTATTCCTGATAGTGGCCACCATAGATACCCTATCAACAAATGTTTCAAAATAAAAGTCCTCACTAGCAAGTTAGCTAGTTAGCATGGTTAGCATTGTTAGCATAGTTAGCATTTTTAGCATAACTGCTAGAAATGGTTAGCTAAGTTAGCTAATCAACCTGGTTAGCATTGTTAGCATAGTTAGCATTTTTAGCATAACTGTTAGAAATGATTAGCTAAGTTAGCTAATCAGCCTGGTTAGCATTGTTAGCATAGTTAGTATTGTTAGCATAGTTAGCATTTTTAGCATAACTGTTAAAAATGATTAGCTAAGTTAGCTAATCAGCCTGGTTAGCATTGTTAGCATAGTTAGCATTGTTAGCATTTTCAGCATAACTGCTAGAAATCATTAGTTCAGTTAGAACTGTAATGTTTAAGCTTTAAACTGTCTACCTTCACACTATCAGCTTTCTTTAAACTATGCAACCACCATGTTTACCCTAGCTACACCTTAGTAACTATATCTTCATTATCTACTCTATCTATACATTTTTGCATTTTCATGCACTCGTAATTTCCCTGGAATTACATTCTCTAGTTCTTCTTCTAACGCACGCAATTCAGCTTCAACCGCTTAACGTAGAAACTCCATTAAAATTTTGACGCGTAGGTCTTACTTACGCGATGTGGGCTTTGTATTTTTACAGTGCATGAAAATGCACTGTACTGTTCTTCCTATTCTTCTTATTATTACAGTGCATGAAAATGCACTGTACTGTTATCCCTAGGCTTCTTCTTCTTCTTCTTCTTCTTCTACTACTTCTTATTATTCTTCTTCTAACGCACGCAATTCAGCTTGAACCGTTTAACGTAGAAACTTCATTCAAACTGTGTTACGAAGGTCTTGCTCAGGACATCAGCGGAATGTATTTTTTAACTTTGTAACTTTTATACTTTTTAAACTATAAATTAAAAACTATTAAAAATTTCCCCATAGACTTAACATTGGCCTCTATGACATCACAATCGGATCGTTCAGCAATTAGAATCTTATGCCAGGTGGCCAGCCCCACCTGCAGCAGCCCTCTCTCTCTCAGGCTTTAAGCATACAATCTCTCTGTGAAGACTACATATCCTACATACAGTGTTGGGGAGTAACGGAATACATGTAACGGAGTTACGTATTTAGAATACAAATTATGAGTAACTGTATTCCGTTACAGTTACAACTTAAACAAGTGGTATTTAGAATACAGTTACATTGTTGAAATCAATGGATTACATGAGGATACTTCACTGTTTCGAAGTTTATTCACTCTCTAAATAAATTAAGGCAACTCCATGCATTTTCCGGAAAGCAATCTAGATTAAATTATTTCCATGTTTAAATCCAAGCCCCGTCGTCTTGCACTAGCCACATTGCACCCGTCAGAACGCAGCCAGCGCGCATTATGGACGCGCCATCGGAGATAACTGACAGCAAATTTGGAGTGAAGTAAGTGTTAGTAAGTTAGTTTTTGATTGTCATTTATTCACGTTCATTTTCGAGAGCACTGATAGGCTATGCAGTAGGCTATAGCCTAGTGTTTACATTTCCAGGTAGGCTAATTTGCATCCCACCGACCGGTCATATCTGCACCCCTCATTTTTACTGGGTTGATGCCACCTAAAATCTCACACACCTTATAATTTCTGGCTATAGGCTATGCCCCTGTTCCAACTTGAATTCTATTCTCGTACAGTAGGCCTACGTGGGCCGCATTCAGCCATTTGGAACAGAAGAACACACCCGAAATTTGGATTTGATGGGCGCATTCCTACACTTATAAAACGCAATTCAATGCGGAAGTAATCCAAGTATTCAGAATACGTTACTCAGATTGAGTAACGTAACGGAATACGTTACAAATTACTTTTTAGGGCATGTATTTTGTATTCTGTAACGGAATACGTTTTGAAAGTATCCTTCCCAACACTGCTACATATAACTGTTTCCTCTTTCCACAACTGTTTCAAAATAAAAGTCCTCACTGCAATAATACACTATTAAATCATTTAACCATTGAAACTACTCAACTATTTAACTGTTCAACCATTCCAACTGTCAGTTATCATCAACTATGCCTCCAGTCAACTACATGAGACCTCCATGTACCTAGCAACCAACATAGCAACCATTAAAATGAAGCGTTTATGACCGTTTCCATAGCAACCAACATGTTTTTACTATAGTAACTTCTTTATTCCTGATAGTGGCAGCCATGGATACCCTATCAACAAATGTTTCAAAATAAAAGTCCTCACTAGCAGGTTAGCATGGTTAGCATAGTTAGCATTGTTAGCACAGTTAGCATTTTTAGCATAACTGCTAGAATTCATAAGCTTAGTTAGCTAATCAACCTGGTTAGCATTGTTAGCATTGTTAGCATAGTTAACATTTTTAGCATAACTGATTTAACCATTGAAACTACTCAACTATTCAACTGTTCAACCATTCCAACTGTCAGTTATCATCAACTATGCCTCCAGTCAACTACATGAGACCTCCATGTACCTAGCAACCAACATAGCAACCATTAAAATTAAGCGTTTATGATCGTTTCCATAGCAACCAACATGATTTTACTACAGTAACTTCTTTATTCCTGATAGTGGCAGCCATGGATACCCTATCAACAAATGTTTCAAAATAAAAGTCCTCTCTAGCAAGTTAGCTAGTAAGCATGGTTAACATTGTTAGCATTGTTAGCACAGTTAGCATTTTTAGCATAACTGCTAGAATTCATAAGCTTAGTTAGCTAATCAACCTGGTTAGCATTGTTAGTATTGTTAGCATTTTTAGCATAACTGATTTAACCATTGAAACTACTCAACTATTCAACTGTTCAACCATTCCAACTGTCAGTTATCATCAACTATGCCTCCAGTCAACTACATGAGACCTCCATGTACCTAGCAACCAACATAGCAACCATTAAAATTAAGCGTTTATGACCGTTTCCATAGCAACCAACATGATTTTACTACAGTAACTTCTTTATTCCTGATAGTGGCAGCCATGGATACCCTATCAACAAATGTTTCAAAATAAAAGTCCTCTCTAGCAAGTTAGCTAGTAAGCATGGTTAACATTGTTAGCATTGTTAGCACAGTTAGCATTTTTAGCATAACTGCTAGAATTCATCAGCTTAGTTAGCTAATCAACCTGGTTAGCATTGTTAGTATTGTTAGCATTTTTAGCATAACTGATTTAACCATTGAAACTACTCAACTATTCAACTGTTCAACCATTCCAACTGTCAGTTATCATCAACTATGCCTCCAGTCAACTACATGAGACCTCCATGTACCTAGCAACCAACATAGCAACCATTAAAATTAAGCGTTTATGACCGTTTCCATAGCAACCAACATGATTTTACTACAGTAACTTCTTTATTCCTGATAGTGGCAGCCATGGATACCCTATCAACAAATGTTTCAAAATAAAAGTCCTCACTAGCAAGTTAGCTAGTAAGCATGGTTAACATTGTTAGCACAGTTAGCATCTTTAGCATAACTGCTAGAATTCATAAGCTTAGTTAGCTAATCAACCTGGTTAGCATTGTTAGCATTTTTAACATAACTGATTTAACCATTGAAACTACTCAACTATTCAACTGTTCAACCATTCCAACTGTCAGTTATCATCAACTCTGGGTGCCTCTCAACATGCCTCCTCGATCCTCGATGCTCGATCCTCGAGGGGCGTTCCCACTGATCTATAACTAACACTGGATAGACTATCCCATTGTTTCCCCCCCATCATTCTTTATGTAGATCAGTGAGGATTGAGGCCCGAGGAGCGAGGGAGGACGTATAAACGCTGCATGAGAGGCACCTTATGCCTCCAGTCAACTATATGAAACCTCCATATACCTAGCAACCAACATAGCAACCATTAAAATTAAGCATTTGACAGTTTCCATAGCAACCAACATGATTATACTGCAGTAACTTCTTTATTCGTGATAGTGGCCACCATGGATACCCTTGCAACAAATGTTTCAAAATAAAAGTCCTCACTAGCAAGTAGCATAGTTAGCATTTTTAACATAACTGTTAGAAAATTAGCTAAGTTAGCTAATCAACTTAATTAGCATAGTTAGCATTGTTAACATAGTTAGCATTTTTTACATAGGTGTTGGAAATCATCAGCTATGTTAGCTAATCAACCTGCTTAGCATTGTTTGCATGCTAGAAATCATTAGCTAAGTTGACCAATCAATCTGGTTGTCATTGTTAGCAGTTAACATTTTTTAACATGCCTGTTAGAAACCATTAATTAAGTTAGACGTGAAACATTTAAGCTATCCATAATCAAATTTTAAACTGTCTACCTTCACACTTTCAACTTTCCTTAACTATGCAACCACCATGTTTACCCTAGCTACACCTTACATATCTACATGATCTATCTATACATTTTTGCATTTTCATTTCTAGTTAAAGCAGCTAATTCAGCTTCAACCATTTAACATAGACACTTCATTCAAACGGAGTTACGGAGGTCTTGCTTATAGGACATCTGAGGAATGTATTTGTCAACTTTTCAACTTTTTAAACTATTATTTAAAAACTATTAAAATTTGTAACATAGCAATTACAATCCTATGCCAGGTGGCCAGCAACTGTTAGTTTCTCAGGCTTTAAGCATACAATCTGGCTCTCTGAAGATTACATATCCTATTAAACTGTCTCCTCTGCCCACAATTGTCCTAAATAGACCTACAATAATTCACTATTAAATAATTGAACCATTTAAACTACTCAACTATTTAACCCTCTGGAGTCTAAATCCCCTCCCGGGGATTTGAAAAACTGTTCTACACACACATCTCAATCTCTGCTAGTTTTTGTCCTAGAAACATTTAAGTGACACCATTAGAAACCTTTAATCAACTAGTTTCCAAATATATGTATGTTTTAAAGAGAATGTATCAATGGCACTTTGTACAAACAATAAAAGAAAATCTTAGGATTTCAGTCCTCTCACCTGCAGCAGGCCCATTCAAAAAGCCCATTCACCTTCATGTGCATTTGAAAGAGACACTCACTAAGTGACCCATTTAGTCTGACGTTTTTCCTATTTGTAGTAGGCTAAAACTACATAAAATTTTTAAATGTTCTTTTTACTTATATGGAGCTAACACTGTTGTTTTCAAGGTAAAAACTTCAAAAGTCTTAGCTAAATATATTTGTAGTGTGTTTTTACCTTTGACCTTTGAAAATCGTTTTTTTTTTTTTTAAATAGGTTTACACTGAATTATAATAAAAACGAATTTCATTACATCCACTTTACTCGTATATTATTATTGTGGAGGACCTCTAGAATAAACATATGTCCCACTTTTACATGTGTTTTTGGTTAGATAAAAAAATAAAAATCTCAAAGTAGGCCTAGGTTTCATCAGGTCCCTTTCCACAGGTGGGTTAATCAAGCACCATGCATTCTGCATTCATAATTTAGGTGCTTAATTCTATACACCTGTGGAAAGGGACCTGATGAAACCCATGAATAGCAGACTGACTGCCTCAAAGTGCCTGAAAAGGCCCCGGACTTCCAAGTGTTAACTGACCACTTCAACTGTCAGAACAACTGCCTAAGCTAACTAAACTCCACGGACCTAGCAACCAATATAGCAACCATTGAAATTACCCTTGGCCTATATTAGGCTATTCTCTTTGTGTCTATTTAAACTGCAGAATTTTGATTGCTGAATGCTGATAATGGTTTTAGTTTATTTTATTATAATCCCACTACAATTTATAGTATTACTGTTGTTTATTATTATTATTATTATTATTATTATTATTATTTAACTATTTTACTAGAATAGAACATGTCACTGACTTGTCTCTTTGCCCTCGTCAAACCCCGAGCGGTCGAACTGAATGACATCACACAGTCGCGCGCGCTTGCCATCTTCTTCACTTTGAGCTTTGACTCGGAACTGAAGATTGTTCTAGAATCTTTGCTCGGAACGGACGGCTTCTTCTCGCCTCATTCGTGTTGCTACTGCGCCCTCAACTTCAATACTTCGATCAGAAGTTGACCGTGACTCTTCACATTACCTCTAAAGTAAGTTTTGTTTGCTTAACGTTAACACTAAAGGTATTTTGGTGAGGTTAACAGCGTTCTTTGTACCGTATCTTAAATAAGTCTGGTAGCTAACGCGGCTGGCTGACGTTAACTTTCGAGCTAACGACCACGTTAACTAACGTTATGGTAGCAGCTAGCTACATCTTCTAAACCTATACTTTGTGAGGTGTTCCCTGTTATACTTTATTCGACGTATATGTTGTCCAAAACAATGGTTACGAATTGTTTCCGACAATTGGTAGGTTAGTAGCATAGCTGACTCAAAGTCTGCTATTTGAAATTGTCGTAATTAACGTTGGCTACATTGACTGCTAGAAGCCAGCTGAGGTAACTTAACATGAATTGCGTTTGGCAGCACTCTGTTGGCAGCTAGCAAACATACTGTCTAACTAGCTATTATCTACTTTAACTAGACATACTTTGTGTGACATTATCATCACTTTTATTCGATGTATGAATTGTGAAAAACAACGTCTATGAATCCGATGTCGGGTAGTAGCCTACTCGTGAAGTCTGACATGTTGGTGTAGCCAGCTAACCGGCTAACAGCTGATACACCTGGCAGCGCATCGAACATTCTGGAAAAATACGCCAGTCTTTTGCATTTGGCTAATAGTATACCAGAGGCTGCAAGAGCCCTAGCAGAAAATACGTTTATTGCTAGTTTTATGCTTAAACCACTTCAGCAATGTTGAAGGGTCAGCGCCAACTACTTTGAACTTTGAGCGTGGCATTAATAGTTCCGTCGCTGGTGGCAACGCGAAGCCGAGATCGACATGAAAGCTATTTGCAAAGAGAAACAATTGGCCGCTTTGAACTCGAACGGGACATGTATGTCAAGGCCAGCACATACAGTAGGCTAGATGTTGCCAACATACCTGTCAAAGAAACATCCATAGGCACATGGGCAATGGACACAATGGCACAGGATGATCAAACACAAAAATAGACTTGTCGACTTGTAACTAAAAAATATCTAGCCTACCAACCTACTGGCCCAATTCGTTTCTAATTCTAATGTTACAGTAAACAAACTTATTTCTAAGCATGGCCCGAGTAAGTCATGCCATATAGCCTATCACACAGATGAGAAGTTGTGCTGCATTTTGTTAAATTAATGTTATTGTGTTGCATTGTAATTTCACACATTTGTCTTTATTCACAACAGAAAACAATAGTCTTTTTAAAGACTCCATCTCCACCTTCCCTCCACCTTTCCTTGTGGTGTGGCAGGTTTTGCCATTGAAAAAAAAGAAAATCTCCATCCTGCCTTCCTTTGTGGTGCTGCAGACTTTTCAGGTATGTAACTTGAATTATTTGTATTGCTAGACCAGCTATGCAGCTTTCTTACACCTTTTTTTTTTGCTTACACAAATATATATGTTATGTTTTTCTTGTCTTGAAAAATAGCTACTTCACTAATTTGATGTAGACCTACTGTGAGCAAGCTAGTTAAATTAGTTGATTTGTAGGTTGCTTGTCTTGATGTCAGAAAGTTTGGACACATTTGTAGTTGTGGATGGTGATATGGTAGGCACTTAAAGGAACACTTACCCGTTTTTTTCATGTTAAACTATGTTATTCCCTTAACTAAGACAAGTTGATACATACCTCTCACGTTTCAATGCGTGCACTCACTGGCTCTGGCGCGCAGAGCTACTTTGATAGCACTTAGCTAGCCCAGTTCATTCATTAGGATCCAAACAGAGATGAATTTAGAAACGACCAAACATCTCCATGTTTTCCCTACAGTAACACGTGTAGTCACACGACCAAGTATGGTGAGACAAAATAAAACGTGGTGCATTTCTAAGCGGGTGAGGGGGATAACTCACCATTTTGGTCGTGTGACTACTCGTGTAACTGTATTTTAATAGGGAAAACATGAGGTGTTTGGTCGCTTCTAACTTCATCTCTGTTTGTAGTCAGTGAGTGCACATATTGAAACGTGAGAGGTATGTATCAACTTGTCTTAGTTAAGGGAATAACGTAGTTTAATATTAAGTGTTCCTTTAAGTGCCTACCCTATCGCCATCCACAACTACAAATGTGTCCAAACTTTTCTTTTTATTAAAAGTAACCATCATATCACTTAACCATAACAATCAACCATCACAAGTCCTGGGATTTTCTTCTTTTTTTTTTAACCCATAAAAAGGGTGACAATCTAATGTACAGCTGCCTAAATCTGCTCCTAATCTACATAATATACAGCTATGTTGATTTTTAGTTTTCTTTGTTTACTTCACTTAATTCATCCTATAACTATTACTGGCGTAGTGCTGAAATTATTAGAAACGATAATACTTTTTCACTGTGGAGCGAGCAAAGCAGCAATGTTGCTGTGTTCCTTATTTTTGGAAGTGTTTAACATGTGTGTTTCTTTTTTTATTTCCCTTTCAGGCTTGTTCCAGACCAGCCCTGTCAGAGTGGTGTCTGTGTGTCACATGTGACACTGTGCCTGTCTTTGTCTGCACACCCTGCACTGCACTCATATACAACAGAACCCACTTACGCCTACCTGCAAACATATAACGACAAGTGACACTTTTTGACAACATACTTGACTGCACATACTAAACTCTTTACATATAACTGTGTCCCCTCAGACAACTTCTTTGAGACTTTGAAACTTGAATACTCCTTTGAAACTTGAAACTTGAAACTTGAAAACTTGAAAACTTGAAAACTTGAAAACTTGAAAACTTTGAAACTTGAATACCACTCTGAACCAACAGCATCCTATAACATAACATACCTACAAACATACCTGCAAACATATAACGACAAGAATTGATCACTTTCTGACCACACATACTCTGAACTACGTAAACACTCTGAAACATACTAAGAATTACATGTGAACTATTCAGATAGAGAACTATTACTGTGAACTTTTACATGCCTTACATACAACGTTTGTATATTTGAATAATATCTGTCAAAGTTGTCTCTGCTGTTGCATATCTACTTTTAGACCTGAGCTGTGCTGCAAGACTGAACCTGGGCTGTGTGAGGACTTCAACATTCCATCCTAGTACTGCATAAAACTGGTCATCCCAAGGGCTCCCTCTCATTCTTCATCGGTGTCATCAAGTGTTACCTCTACCTAATAGTTCTAGTGCCATATTTGATCATTTAATTAATAATTAAACTAAAGAAAATATTTTGTCTGAAAGCTCATACACTGAACTATATAAAGACGCTGAACCATTACTGATAACTACAGTCTGTGAACTATTCACATAGAGAACTGTTACTGTGAAATATACATACCTGTTGACGTTTATATATTTGAATAATATCTGCCAAAGTTGTCTTTGCTGTTGCATATCTACTTTTACACCTGAGCTGTGCTGCAAGACTGAACCTGGACTGTGTGAGGACTTCAACATTCCATCCTAGTTCTGCGTAAAACTAGTCATCTCAAGGGCAATTCATTTTTTGGGCCCACTGATCATTGTAATAAACCACTGAAATAAATACTAGTGTTTGGTATTGAGTTTAACATTTAATCTCATCTAACTATATACCCAGATTACGTTGATTAAGTAACTTTGTCTCAATTCTGTCTGTGTAACAGAGTATATGTGCTAGTGTGTAATCTGTGATAAACTATAATTTGTACAACCAATATTAGCTTTGACTGGACCAGTAGACTATATTTAGCTTGTTACATTTTGAAACATGGGAAGAAAAGGCCGTCGCTCAGAGGCTCAAAAGAGACGTTGGCGTAAATTGGACCTTTCTGAAGTTGAACCACATCAGTCTTCATTAGACCAGAGTGACTTGAATGACGGAGAACAGGTAAATGAGGTAACTAGTGCTTCCCACATGAACATGGAGCAGAGAGCCATCACGTGTGTTCAAGCAACTCATTACCAAGGTGATGTAAGATATGGGAACAACAGTAACAAGCAGTGCACCTGCAATTCCCTGGTATTTCTTGCTACACTTCACTATCGAACTGAGCTAAACAGTGATGATCTTGACTACGTTTTGCAAAAAGGTAACTTGATGTACAGTGAAGTACAGGAAAGGTTGAGCATGAGAGGCAATGAAGCACATGACCACTTGGCTCTTGATGAATTACCTGATGGTGTTGAGATCTATGGACAGATGTATCATATTGAGAAGTGTCTGTCACGGTATGGTCATCTGAGGCAAAATGGACCTGATGGTGTGGACTTCCTACAGCTCTCTGAAAGACTGCATTGTTTGTCAAATGATGTGAAGTTTGCACTGCTAACTTTAGGTTGCTTAACAATAGCTTTGTTCAGGGATGATGACAAATATGGACTTTTTGATCCACACTCAAGAACACCTTGTGGATTTCCAGTAAACAATGGCACTGCTGTGATGTTGACCTTCGTCAACTTGAATGACATGATTGATTATCTGCTTGCATTCTGGACCATCTTTGAATCACATGATGAATGGGTTTATGAGTTAATGCCAGTGTTATTTACATCTGAGAGTAATAATGAACAAGGAAACCACACTGACAATGTGCAACCTTCTCAGACTGAGTTCCACGTTCCAGCCATTTCTGTGAGTTCACTTCCTAAATGTAGTAAGGATCACAGGCGCAGAAAAACTGCTAAAGCAAAAAATGACATGTCCTTCAGTGAGAACAACAGAATCAGACAGCGAAAATATTATGAACAGAATAGAATGAAAAAATTGGAATATGAACGAAAGAGATATGCAAATGGCATTCAACACAATAAAAAAGCGTACCTCAAAGACCGTTACATGCATGAATCTAATTATAAATTGAAAAAAAAGTTATACATCAACAGCCGGTATTCCTGTGACCCGAGTTTTAGATCAAGGCAGCAGGCTTACATACAGAAACGTTATGCCCATGATATAGCTTATCGTTCAAGACAGAAGTTGACCATGAAACATTACTACGGAAATGATTCAACATACAGGCAGAAAAAAAAGGAAACCTATACCGATAGATACAGAAATTACCCTTTGTTCAGGCAGAAAAGAAAGGAAACCTATACTGATCGATACAGAAATGACCCTTCCTACAGGCAGAAAAGAAAGGAAACCATTAATGATAGGTACAGAATTGACCCTTCCTACAGGCAGAAAAAAAAGGAAACCATTACTGATAGATACAGAATTGACCCTTCCTACAGGCAGAAAAAAAAAGAAGCCATTACTGATAGATACAGAATTGACCCTTCCTACAGGCAGAAAAAAAAAGAAGCCATTACTGATAGATACAGAATTGACCCTTCCTACAGGCAGAAAAAAAAGGAAACCATTACTGATAGATACAGAATTGACCCTTCCTACAGGCAGAAAAAAAGAGAAGCCATTACTGATAGATACAGAATTGACCCTTCCTACAGGCAGAAAAAAAAGGAAACCATTACTGATAGATACAGAATTGACCCTTCCTACAGGCAGAAAAAAAAGGAAACCATTACTGATAGATACAGAATTGACACTTCCTTCAGGCAGAAAAAAAAGGAAACCTTTACTGAAAGATACAGAAATGACCCTTTGTTCAGGCATTATCGTTCTCTACAAAAAAAGAAAAATGCAGGTGTGGGCCTCAATAACAGTTTCCAGAGAATAATTCACAAAATGCGTTGCGCTTTACATATACGGCGTAAGTACCATCATCTTACACGCCTGTCTGGACTTCAATCAGAGCAAGAGGTTGAACAACAGGCTACACCAACAGAAAGCACCCTTTTGCATGATGCCATCGCATCTTTTCAAATGGATGTGCAGAATGGCCCTACTTTTGTGTGCACAGTGTGTCACAGAGCTTTATTTTATAAACAGGTAAAAGAGTGCAATCATCAATGTTATCGAAAGAATCGAGGCATGGTTGATCGATGCTTAACAGGCAAATATGTACATTCGTGCAGCGAGCAGTGCAGTGCACTTGAATCATGTTGTGCATCAGATGAAAAGACAGAGTGGATTTGTTACTGCTGTGATGAAAACTTAAAGATGGGGAAAATGCCGGCCATTGCTGTAAACAATATGCTAGAGCTATCACCAATTCCTCCAGAGCTCAGTAATCTTAATATACTTGAAAGGCACATCATTGCACGGTACATACCATTTGCAAAAATAATCAGTCTTCCCAAGGGCCAGCAGAAATTAATACATGGTGGAGTTGTGTGTGTCCCTTCAGAGGTAGAATCCACAGTCAATGCTTTGCCTAGACCCAGCAGCCAGTCACAGCTTTTGAAAGTGAAGTTGAAAAGAAGAATGAACTATACAGGGCATTACCAGTTCCAAACTGTAGACATGACCAAAGTATTACGTGCCTTATCCAAACTGAAAGAGATGCATTCAGAGTACAAGGACATAACCATAACTAATGATACACAATCATTTGGGGATGGAATTAATGGCTTAGCAGATGAAAATGACATCAGTGCTGCAGAGGAAGTTGATTTAATGGAGACTGATGCAGTGGATGAGTTTGACATTACTGACTCAGAACATTCAGAGATAAATAGTGCAGTCAATCACCCTAATAATGAAACCCATGAGTTATACGATAACCAGGATTCATTTGACACTGAGCAGGACACAAGTCAACAAAATGGTGGATGCTCTATAGATTCATGCTTACAGCCAGCTGATATTGCACAGGAAATGATAACATTTGGTGAAGGTATATTCACTGTGGCACCAGCAGAAGGAAACAGACCAGTGAGTTTTTTCAGAGTTCCCAAACTAGAGGCAATGGCTTTCCCTGTACAGTTCCCCACTGGAATGAACACTTTGGATGAAACACAAAGACCAATGAAATTATCGCCAAGCAGATATTTCAATGCACGTCTCTTTTGTGTTGACAATCGATTTGCTCTCGACTCCAATTATATATTTTTTGCACAATTTATTACAGAAATGCATTTGGCAAAGTCTTCTATGTCTATTCAACTGCGTAAAGGAAAACCTATGACCAGAGATGGACGCAAAATAACTGCAAGATTGCTCCGAGACAAACATGAAGTGCAAAAACTGATACGGAACAAAGATGCCACTCGATTCATGCAACCTTTGAGAGGTACTCCTGCATACTGGGAAAGAACACTCAGAGACCTCTTTGCAATGCTTCGTCAGCTGGGTACCCCAACATTCTTCTGTACATTTAGTGCTGCTGAAATGAGATGGCCAGAGGTCATAGAAACAATAAAGGCACAGCAAGGAGAGCAGGTTGACTTTTCTGAGCTTGACTGGGCGTCAAAATGCGAGATTTTACGTAGCAACCCTGTCACCACCATGCGCATGTTTGACAAGCGTGTTGATGCACTTCTCAGACACCTAATTTTGTCACCAGCACAGCCCATTGGTGAGGTCATTGACTACTTTTTTCGAGTGGAGTATCAAGCTAGAGGTTCGCCACATATACATATGTTGGTTTGGTGTAAGAACGCACCTGTATTTGAAGATGACCCAGATGAGAGAGTGTGTGAATTTGTTGACAAGTACATAACATGTCAGCTTCCTGACCCAAATACAGACCCTGAGCTTTTCAAAATAGTGACAGAGGTGCAAACCCACAGCAAAAGGCACTCAAAGTCATGTAAGAAAGGAAATAAGCACTGTCGGTTTGGATTCCCGAAACAGCCTGTCGAGAGCACATTTATAACACGACACATGCCAGCAGAGCTCATGGACGAATCTGACGATGAATCTGATCATGACCGCTCTTCCATGTCACCTGAAGAAGCCAAAACTAAGCTGAGGCCTTTATGGGAATTGCTGAATAATTCCACAACATTGTTTGAAAGCATCCCACAGCTACTTGCCCAATGCAACTTGAGCTATGAGGAATACCTAAACTGTGTCAGTTCATTAACAACGTCCAGTGTGCTAGTGATGAAACGTCAACCAAAGGACTGCTGGATTAATGGGTATAATGAGCATTTGTTAAGGGCCTGGAATGCAAACATTGATATTCAGTTCATCCTGAACCCTTATTCCTGTCTGATGTACATCTTATCATACATTTCCAAAGCTGAACATGAGATGAGTGAGTATTTGAAAAGAGTTGTGTCTGACACGTCTCAATCCAATACCTCTGACACTGAGGAAATGAAACAAATCATGCAAGCATACTCCAAAAACAGAGAAGTTAGTGTTCAAGAAGCTGTTGCACGAGTCTGTAGCTTGAAACTGAAGTCTTGCTCTCGAAATGTGATATTCATACCCACTGATGACAATGCTTTAAAAATGAGTGTCCCATTAAGATACCTGAATAACAGAATTCCTGATTCAGAGAATGTTTGGATGTCCGGAATGCCAGATAAATACAAAAACAGACCAGATACACCAGAGTTTGCAACAATGTTTTTGGCAGAGTTTGCTTCCACTTACAGAGTTGTGTATGGAAGACAGAAAGAAGGAAAAAAGGTTTTACCACTTCAAAATGAAATGGGCTTCATTCAAAAGCGAACAAGAGGAAAGCCTGCCATTATCAGATATGCCCGATTTTCTGAGCAAAAGACTCCAGAGAAGTTCTATGGCACATTGCTCAAACTGTACCTCCCTTATCGTTCAGATTCACAACTGAAACCCACAGGATTTCCAACGTATGAGTCATTTTATACATCAGGCTATATATGTCTTCCTGGAAGAGACTATAATGAGAGAGTAGTTTCTGTTGTCAAGAAGAACAGGTCACAATATGAAAAGAACAGTGATGCAATAGAGAAAGCTATTGAGAACATAGAAGAAAATGGACCTATGGAGGATGCATGGACAACACTTGCACCTGAGACAGAGCTTCTTCGACTTGAGTGCATTTCTGAGCGTGAGGAAATGAATCCAGACGAAATGAATGAACGAGATGACATTCCTGAATACAGCTCAAGTACCACAAACAGAGGAAGTGCAGCACCAATGTTTGAGGCTCCTCAAATAGACCCCACTGTGGTCCGTAACATGTATCAAAATCTAAATCAAACGCAGGCATCTATATTCTATGCAGTGCGTAAATGGTGCATGAGACGCGTATGTGGACAGAATGCCGATCAGTTCTTTTACTTTGTCACTGGTGGAGCTGGAACTGGTAAATCACACCTCATCAAATGCATTTACACAGAGGCATCAAAGATACTCCGCAAGTTACCTCGCATCACAGAGGAAAGAGACATGTCCATGCCCACTGTCCTTCTCACATCATTTACTGGCACAGCAGCTTACAACATATCTGGCAAGACACTGCATTCTGTACTGAAACTACCAAGAAGCCTTAAACCACCTTACCAGTGCCTTGGTAACCGTCTAGATGAAGTGAGAGCAACCTTATCCAATGTTGAAATAATTGTCATTGATGAAGTGTCCATGATATCAAAATCACTCTTTGCATATGTCAATTGGAGACTGCAAGAAATCAAAGGCAGCAAAAAACCTTTTGGCGGAGTCTCAATACTTGCCTGTGGCGATTTCAACCAGATAAGTCCCCCCGGTAAAGCCAAACCTCTCTGTGTGTTTGAGGATCATGTTCTTGATATCTGGAAGGATCGGTTCCAAGTAGTCACTCTCACAGAAATCATGCGCCAGAAAGATGATGTGCCATTTGCTGAGCTGCTCAACAGGATAAGAGTGAAACGCAAAGGAGAGGCATTATCTGAAGCAGACAGAGTTCTACTTGCACAGGCCATATGTCAAGCTGATGACTGTCCCAAAGACATTCTGCATGTTTTTGCTACAAATAAAGAAGTAAACCAACACAATGCAAACACAATATCTGCTCTATACTCTGATCTGATCAACATTGATGCACATGACTATAAGAAAGATCTACGAACTGGTCGGATGGAAAGACAGAGTGCACCTTTTGAAGGACATAAAGGAGATTTACCAGACAGACTACAAGTTGCTGATGGTGCTCGTGTGATGCTAATAAGAAACATAGATGTGGAAGATGGACTGGTGAACGGTTCATTTGGAAAGATTGGTAAAATTGTTTATCATGACCAAGATGGCAGATCACTTGTAAAAATGCTTGGTGTTGAATTGGACAGTCCCAATGCAGGGCAAAGACATCGCAATAAAGGACCAGAAGGACCGGACAATTTGGTGTACATTGAAAGAGTAGAGGAACCTCTTAGTAAAAAGGGTGTGGTTCGTCACCAATTTCCAATGACTCTAGCCTTTGGTTGTACCATACATAAATGTCAAGGCATGACAACAGTTTCTGCAGTGGTCTCGTTGCAGCGCATATTTGAACCTGGCATGGCATACGTTGCTCTCAGCAGAACGACTTCACTACATGGTCTGCGCATAGTTGATTTTGATGAAAATAAAATATATGCCGATCCAGAAGTGACCGTTTCCGTGGACAGTATGCAAAAAGTCGACTTTAGAAATGCCATGCCCCTTCTTCACTGCCTCCCCACTCTGAGATCACCATCTTTAACACTGATCCATCACAACACTGAAGGACTGTCAGCCCATATTGATGACATTAAGAGACATCATGAATTGTGCCTTGCAGATATTTTGTGCTTTACTGAAACACACCTTTTTGGCACATTTGTCCCAGAAAATATCCATTTGGAGAACTATCGAATGTATAAGCGCAATAGACATGTGTCATACACTACTCTTTCACATTTTGCACAGAAAAATGGTGGGGGAGTTGCTATGTTTGTAAAAAACCATGTTCAAGCCCATCACATGCCATACATACAGGGTGTGACTGATCTCGAATTCCTGGTTTTGAAATTTGCTGCTCCAGTTCCACTACTAATTGCAGTGATTTACAGACCACCGGATTACAACACCAACCTATTTTTGCCAAATCTCTGCCATCTACTGGAGTCTTTACATGTTATTGCTGATAGTCCAGTTATAGTCTGTGGGGATTTTAATGAGGACATGTTGACCAATGGAAGAAAGCCAATCTATGAGTTGTTCCAGTCTAAAGGATTCACAAATCTCATTACCACCTCCACCACTGAGAAGAACACATTGTTGGATAACATCTTCATCTCTGATCCTCAGCACTGTGCCCATTCAGGTGTTCTACAGACATATTACAGTTATCATGATCCTGTGTTCTGTATTCTTAATTAAGTTGTTGTACATCAAATCTTTTGTACATCATGTCATTTTACACATTTTACTCCTTTTAAACCATTATATCAACTTACACATTTTACTAATTTTGAACCATTATCTACATTATAACAACTAAATTAAGGGAAAACAGTAATGAAATATGATGAATGTTTTAGGACAAAAATGATGAACAATTGTGCTATGTAAACAGGTTACCAAAATCAGGGCTCCCAATCTAAGTCGAATCTAATCATCAGACCTTTTACATGCTGATAATTTGAAATAGAAGTAGTCTACAAATCATAACCTTTAAAGTAAATTATTCCATGAATCAACAATGTTTTACTGATGTAATTTGATACCACATGAATTTTAGATGTTCAAACTAAATTAATCTCTCTTGCTACCTCATTATGCATCTTCTCTTATATTACATCTGAATTCAATTTTACATCTTTACATTAAACTATCAGCCTATGAACAACTTTTAAACTACTTTTAAAATATCAACATTCATTAAACTTTATGCATCAACATCCATTAAACTATCATCATTCATTATACTATATGTCTATCAACCATTCAACCATTCCAACTGTCAGTTATCATCAACTATGCCTCCAGCCAACTATATTAAACCTCCACCTACTTAACAGCCAACATAGCAACTGTTGAAATAAAGCATCTATATCAGTTTCCATAGCAACCAACATGACTTTTCTAGAAAACCACTAAAGTAACCACCTTAACTACCCTAACAACAGCTTAGCAACTACATCAAGTACCCTACCAACAGTCTAGCAACTACCTTAAGTACCCTACCAACAGCCTAGCGACTACCTTAAGTACCCTAGCAGCAATCAACATCCATTAAACTATCTATCAACAATCATTCAATTGTCTATCAACAACTTTTAAGCTATCCATATTCAACTTTTAACCTACTGATACACTGTCAACTTTCATTAGCCTAAATTCTGCAACCACCATGTCTACCCTAGCAACACCTTAGTAACCATATCTACATTATCTATTGCTACATTTTTGCATTTTCATGCACTGGTAATTCCTTGGAATTGCATTTCTAGTTATTACAGTGCATGAAAATGCACTGTACTGTTCTTCCTAGGCTTTTTCTTATTATTCTTCTTCTAACGCAGCCAATTCAGCTTCAACCGCTTAACGTAGAAACACCATTCAAATTTTGTCACGTAGGTCTTACTTACGCGATGTGGGCTTTGTATTTTTCAACTTTGTAACTTTTATACATTTTAAACTATTAGTTAAAAACTATTACAATTTCCCCCATAGACTTAACATTGCTCATTATGACATCACGGCAGCAATTAGAATCTTACTCCAGCTGGTCAGCCACCTGGGCACCAACTGTCAGTTTCTCTCAGGCTAGAGCATACAATCTCATACAAGTGCATACAATCTCTCTGAAGACTACATGTTCTGTTCTCCTGTATCCTCTGCGCACAACAGTATCAAAATAAGTCCTCCTAATTCCATCCAACTTTATATCCATTCATCTTCTTCAAACCATTCACTCATCCACCCATTCTAAACAGTCTGCCTATCAACATCAATTAAACGCTCTACATTCAACTTTTAAACAATCTACTCTGTCTCAGGCTGGCTCTCTAAAGACTAGCCAGTTAAATTGATTACACCTGTATCTGTATCCACTACTCTCAGTAGAGAGCTGTGTCTCTTCATTCTACAAGAATATAAGGCACATTCCATCCAACATTCTATCCATTCATCTTCTTCAGACCATTCACTCATCCACCCATTAAACTGTCTATCAACATCTATTAAACAATCTGTCTATCAACATCCATTAAACGCTCTGTCTATCAACATTAATTAGACTATCTACATTCAACTTTTAAATTATTTACTCTGTCTCAGGCCTTAAGAGTACACTCTGGCTCTCTTAAGACTAGCCAGTTAAATTGATTACACCTGTGTCAACTACTCTCAGAGAGCTGTATCAGTGTCTCTCTTAACAAGAATATAAGGCACATTCCATCCAACCTTCTATCCATTCATCTTCTTCAGACCATTCACTCATCCACCCATTAAACTGTCAATCAATATCTATTAAACAATCTGCCTATCAACATCCATTAAACATTCTGTCTATCAACATTAATTAGACTATATACAACTTTTAAAGTATTTACTGTGGGTCCCTCTCAAGCAGCGTTTATATGTCCTCCCTCGCTCCTCGATCCTCAATGATCTACATAAAGAAAGATAGAAGGGCTAGACTATCCCATTGTTGCCGCTCCATCATTCTTTATGTAGATCAGTGAGGAGCGAGAGAGGACGCGTAAACGCTATATATGAGAGGCACCTTCTGTCTCAGGCTTTAAGCATACAATCTCATTAAGACTACAGATCCTGTTTCACTACTTCCTTTGTCCACAACTGTTTCAAAATAAAGGTCCTCACTGCAATAATACACTATTAAATCATTTAACCACTGAAACTACTCAACTATTGAACTGTTCAACCATTCCAACTGTCAGTTATCATCCACTATGCCTCCAGTCAACTACATGAAACCTCCATGTACCTAGCAACCAACATAGCAACCATTAAAATTAAGTGTTTATGACCGTTTCCATAGCAACCAACATGATTATACTGCAGTAACTTCTTGTTTCTTGATAGTGGCCACCATGGATACCCTAGCAACAAATGTTTCAAAATAAAAGTCCTCACTAGCAAGTTAGCTAGTTAGCATGGTTAGCATTGTTAGCATAGTTAGCATTTTAGCATAACTGCTAGAAATGATTAGCTAAGTTAGCTAATCAACCTGGTTAGCATTGTTAGCATAGTTAGCATTGTTAGCATAGTTAGCATTTTTAGCATTACTGCAAGAAATCATCGGTTAAGTTAGCTAATCAACCTGGTTAGCATTGTTAGTAAAGTTATCATTGCTAGCATTATTAACATTTTTAGCGTAACTGCTAGAAATCATTACCTAAGTTAGCTAATCAACATTTTTACATGAATAGAAATCACTAGTTAAGTTAGAGCTGGAATATTTCATCTTTAAACTGTCTACCTTCACACTATCAACTCTCTGTAAACTATGCAACCACCATGTTTACCCTAGCTACACCTTAGCAACCATATCTACATTATCCATCTATTTTTGCATTTTCATGCACTGGTAATTCCTTGGAATTGCATTTCTAGTTATTAAACTTCTTCTTCTAACGCTCGCAATTCAGCTTCAACCGTTTAACGTAGAAACTGCATTCAAACGTTGTTGCGTAGGTCTTGCTTATGCCATGTGTGCTTTGTATTTTTCAACTTTGTAACTTTTATACTTTTTGAACTATTAAATAAAAACTATTAACAATTTCCCCATAGACTTAACATTGCTCATTATGACATCACGGCAGCAATTAGAATGTTACACCAGGTGGCCAGTCCAGGTGCAGCAGCTCTCTCACTCTCTCAGGATTTAAACACTGGCCCTCTTGAGACTACATTTTCTGTTCCCCTGTATCCTCTGCGCATAACTGTATCAACGTAAGTCTTCCTAATTCCATCCAACTTTCTATCCATTCATCTTCTTCAAACCATTCACTCATCCACCCATTCTTAACAGTCTGCCTATCAACATCAATTAGACGATCTACATTCAACTTTTAAACAATCTACTCTGTCTCAGGCTGGCTCTCTTAAGACTAGCCAGTTAAATTGATTACACCTGTATCTGTATCCACTACTCTCAGTAGAGAGCTGTGTCTCTCCATTCTACAAGAATATAAGGCACATTCCATCCAACTTTCTATCCATTCATCTTCTTCAGACCATTCACTCATCCACCCATTAAACTGTCTATCAACATCTATTAAACAATCTGTCTATCAACATCCATTAAACTCTCTGTCTATCAACATTAATTAGACTATCTACATTCAACTTTTAAATTATTTACTCTGTCTCAGACTAGCCAGTTAAATTGATTACACCTGTATCAACTACTCTCAGAGAGCTGTATCAGTGTCTCTCTTAACAAGAATATAAGGCACATTCCATCCAACCTTCTATCCATTCATCTTCTTCAGACCATTCACTCATCCACCCATTAAACTGTCAATCAATATCTATTAAACAATCTGCCTATCAACATCCATTAAACATTCTGTCTATCAACATTAATTAGACTATCTACATACAACTTTTAAAGTATTTACTGTGGGTCCCTCTCAAGCAGCGTTTATATGTCCTCCCTCGCTCCTCGATCCTCAATGATCTACATAAAGAAAGATAGAAGAAGGGCTAGACTATCCCATTGTTGCCGCTCCATCATTCTTTATGTAGATCAGTGAGGAGCGAGAGAGGACGCGTAAACGCTATATGAGAGGCACCTTCTGTCTAAGGCTTTAAGCATACAATCTCATTAAGACTACAGATCCTGTTTCACTACTTCCTCTGTCCACAACTGTTTCAAAATAAAGGTCCTCACTGCAATAATACATTATTAAATCCTTTAACCACTGAAACTACTCAACTATTGAACTGTTCAACCATTCCAACTGTCAGTTATCATCCACTATGCCTCCAGTCAACTACATAAAACCTCCATGTACCTAGCAACCAACATAGCAACCATTAAAATTAAGTCTTTATGACCGTTTCCATAGCAACCAACATGATTATACTGCAGTAACTTCTTGTTTCCTGATAGTGGCCACCATGGATACCCTAGCAACAAATGTTTCAAAATAAAAGTCCTCACTAGCAAGTTAGCTAGTTAGCATGGTTAGCATAGTTAGCATTGTTAGCATTTTTAGCATAACTGCAAAAAATCATCAACTAAGTTAGCTAATCAACCTGGTTAGCATTGTTAGCAAATTTAGCATAGTTAGCATTTTTAGCATTACTGCTAGAAATCATCGGTTAAGTTAGCTAACCAACCTGGTTAGCATTGTTAGTAAAGTTAGCATTGCTAGCATAATAAGCATTTTTAGCGTAACTGCTAGAAATCATTAGCTAAGTTAGCTAATCAACATTTTAACATGAATAGAAATCATTAGTTAAGTTAGAACTGGAATGTTTCATCTTTAAACTGTCTACCTTCACACTATCAACTCTCTGTAAACTATGCAACCACCATGTTTACCCTAGCTACACCTTAGTAACCATATCTACATTATCTATCTATTTTTGCATTTTCATGCACTGGTAATTCCTTGGAATTGCATTTCTAGTTCAACTTTGTAACTTTTATACTTTTTAAACTATTAGTTAAAAACTATTACAATTTCCCCCATAGACTTAACATGGCTCATTATGACATCACGGCAGCAATTAGAATGTTACCCCAGCTGGTCAGCCACCTGGGCACCAACTGTCAGTTTCTCTCAGGCTTTACAATCTCTCTGAAGACTACATATTCTGTTCCCCTGTATCCTCTGCGCACAACAGTATCAAAATAAGTCCTCCTAATTCCATTCAACTTTATATCCATTCATCTTCTTCAAACCATTCACTCATCCACCCATTCTAAACAGTCTTTCTATCAACATCAATTAGACGCTCTACATTCAACTTTTAAACAATCTACTCTGTCTCAGGCTGGCTCTCTTAAGACTAGCCAGTTAAATTGATTACACCTGTATCTGTATCCACTACTCTCAGTAGAGAGCTGTCTCTCCATTCTACAAGAATATAAGGCACATTCCATCCAACATTCTATCCATTCATCTTCTTCAGACCATTCACTCATCCACCCATTAAACTGTCTATCAACATCTATTAAACAATCTGTCTATCAACATCCATTAAACTCTCTGTCTATCAACATTAATTAGACTATCTACATACAACTTTTAAATTATTTACTCTGTCTCAGGCTTTAAGAGTACTCTGGCTCTCTTAAGACTAGCCAGTTAAATTGATTACACCTGTGTCAACTACTCTCAGAGAGCTGTATCAGTGTCTCTCTTAACAAGAATATAAGGCACATTCCATCCAACCTTCTATCCATTCATCTTCTTCAGACCATTCACTCATCCACCCATTAAACTGTCAATCAATATCTATTAAACAATCTGCCTATCAACATCCATTAAACATTCTGTCTATCAACATTAATTAGACTATCTACATACAACTTTTAAAGTATTTACTGTGGGTCCCTCTCAAGCAGCGTTTATATGTCCTCCCTCGCTCCTCGATCCTCAATGATCTACATAAAGAAAGATAGAAGAAGGGCTAGACTATCCCATTGTTGCCGCTCCATCATTCTTTATGTAGATCAGTGAGGAGCGAGAGAGGACGCGTAAACGCTATATGAGAGGCACCTTCTGTCTCAGGCTTTAAGCATACAATCTCATTAAGACTACAGATCCTGTTTCACTACGTCCTCTGTCCACAACTGTTTCAAAATAAAGGTCCTCACTGCAATAATACACTATTAAATCATTTAACCATTGAAACTACTCAACTATTGAACTGTTCAATCATTCCAACTGTCAGTTATCATCCACTATGCCTCCAGTCAACTACATGAAACCTCCATGTACCTAGCAACCAACATAGCAACCATTAAAATTAAGTGTTTGTGACCGTTTCCATAGCAACCAACATGATTATACTGCAGTAACTTCTTGTTTCCTGATAGTGGCCACCATGGATACCCTAGCAAAAAAAATTTTCAAAATAAAAGTCCTCACTAGCAAGTTAGCTAGTTAGCATAGTTAGCATTTTTTAGCATAACTGTAAAAAATCATCAACTAAGTTAGCTAATCGACCTGGTTAGCATTGTTAGCAAATTTAGCATTGTTAACATAGTTAGCATTTTTAGCATTACTGCTAGAAATCATTGGTTAAGTTAGCTAATCAACCTAGTTAGCATTGTTAGTAAAGTTAGCATTGCTAGCATAATTAGTATTTTTAGCGTAACTGCTAGAAATCATTAGCTAAGTTAGTTAATCAACATTTTAACATGAATAGAAATCATTAGTTAAGTTAGAACTGGAATGTTTCAGCTTTAAACTGTCTAACTTCACACTATCAACTCTCTGTAAACTATGCAACCACCATGTTTACCCTAGCTACACCTTAGTAACCATATCTACATTATCTATCTATTTTTGCATTTTCATGCACTGGTAATTCCTTGGAATTGCATTTCTAGTTACCGATATTATAGTCTTCAGTCACTTTTTGTGCGTTCAATTCAGCTTCAACCGTTCGACGTAGAAACTTCATTCAAACTGTGCTGCGTAGGTCTTACTTAGGTGACTTCAGCTATGTAATTTTCAACTTTGAAAACTTTATCGTTTAATTTATATGAATTTTTTAAAACATTTTTTCTCCCATAGACTTAACCTTGGATTATGACATCACAATGAAGTCGTTAAGCAATTAGAATCTTAAGCCAGGTGTTCAAAGCCACCTGGCAGCAACTCTCTGTCTCAGGCTTTCTGACTCTCTTAAGACAACATATCCTGTTCAACTGTTTCCTCTGCCCACAACTGTTTCAAAATAAAAGTCCTCATCATTTTTGCATTTTCATGCACTCGTAATTTCCTTGGAATTACATCTCTAGTTATTATTATTATGGGGATTATTCTTCTTCCGACCAAAATCAACGATTTATAACACTAAAACCAATGAACCGTTTGACGTCATTCAAGCACTCATACAAAGATCTTGTAACAGAGATTTGACGATTGTATTTTTGACATTTGTGAACTTCATACTTTTTGAGATATTTACGATAAAAGAGTTTAAAATTCCCATAGAATTTACATTGAGACCCTTTGGCGGCAAAGATCAATTGTTACGTCAGTGCTCAGCTGTCAGTAATCAAGGATCTTTGATACAAAGCCATACCGCTGCACTAAACCAGGCTAAAACTGAATGTTAGGCCTACGTCTACTCATTAAAGGGATAATCCGGAGTGAAATGCACTTTAGATCAATTTTTCGGACTATTGGGAGTACATACGTTGAGTTGACACCAAAATCATGTCATTCGGATGTATTTTGAGAAAGTTCGAGTTCACCGTTTTTAGCCAAAACTCGTTAGCCTGGAAGTGACCGGGGCAGGTCCTTTCGCCACTACAAAACGCTATTTTTATACCTCTTCTACTGTTCCAAACAACACTACACTTACGTGGTAGTGAGTAGAGGGTCCCTAAAGCCAAACCGAAGTATCCCCACGTCTTTATGTGGTCGGATAGAGAGTCCAGAATGAATTTAATCGAGTCAGTACCTTCCGGAAATGTCGCGGCGGCAGCAGCGCAACGCTTCAACAACACTTTACTAACATTTCCGGATTATCCCTTTAAGCTGTAACAGCTATGAAAACATTCTACCATGCCTGCCATGCTGTAAACCAGGACGTTATCGTCTTGTCTCCTGTTAGGCTACTCCTTACTTGATTTGTTTATATCGTTACAGTAACCGATTTGCTCTCGGTAACGTTATCAACAGCTAAAGACAATCTAACCTAACGTCAACGTAAATTTAACACTGTATCAGAGCTGCCAACTTTTCAAAAAACCTTGGAGTGAGATTCTGTCGGGGGTGACCAAAAGTTTTTACCGCACTCGTCGCAATACCAAAATTATTGTTTCGATCCCGATACTAAGTCAAGAATTGTGATTTCGATACTTTTTCGATGCTTTTTTAAAAACAATTTTAGTGTATTTGGTGATTTAATCATCAGTAACCTAATATTGAATATTGTGTGATCATTCTTACCAGTGGCCATCTGAGATTCTGCTCAACCCTCCACACACAGAGAAAATGATAGTCATATGTTTCTATATCATATATTTTGGAATTCATAACTGTACATATTTTGTTGATAATGTTATATTTTACAATCAATAATAAATAATTATTAGTAGCTAAAAATGTTTAGTCATTCGTGTACTGATTTCAAGACTATTATACTTACTCAGGCCTATTTTTAAATAGTGTGTAGGCCTACAGTAGGTCTAATTGAGTGTGCATTAGTGGTGTGTGTAATTGAGTGCCTGTCGCTTTAAGAAATACGTGAGTAGCTTTCTATCTCACGGTTTTACGCGAGTGAAATAAAAGATGCATGACAAGGATATGTGGATGCAATTAATTTTGCTTTCTGTGTCATTAGATAAAATACATGTTCAAAACACTAACAAGTCGAAGAAAATCTTTCAGGGATCATGTAAGAGATGAGTGTCTTGCAATGTTCCTTTCTGATTTTAGTGAGCACTATGATTTAGCTCTCTCCAGAAGTTATTTATCCACACGTTCCAGCAAACAAAACAGTACAACAAAAGTGCAACACGTTAGATTAAAGTTAACATGTAGGCTATTTTCTCCGGGGGTGTCTCCTCCTGTCGCAAACTTGTATGTCTATGCAACGAATAGCTAGCCTACTGTACATTGGCGCTTCTTAGCACCATATACCGTTGGGGAGTTTTAAAAGAAACGAACGAGTCTCAGCCCAAAATCAGATTTTGTTTTGCGTGAGAAAATGGATGTATGGCGTGAGTGCGTGTGAAAACAGGCAAAATCATGTGTCACACGCCGAAAGCGTGAGAGTTGGCAGCTCTGCTGTATTTAGCTAACGTCAACCAAACTTGCTCCAGGCTAGTGAAGAAAGAGGAATGCCGGTGCAACACAGATGTCTTCTTTAAGATTTATTTAAAGGTGCAAAACATGACTAACGTTTCGACGTTACAAACGTCTTCATCAGAGTCTGACTTCATCTTGCTCCAGGCTAGCTCTGTAATATAGCCTACATAAAATATCCTACTGCAGGGGTCTCAAACTCAAATGAGCTGGGGGCCACTGTAACCAACATCAACTGGTTGGGGGGCCGCATAGGTTGCCCCCCCCCCCCCAAGTCTGTGGTTTACGAAGGTGTAAATACTGTATAGCCTACCTATCTAATCAGCATATGATGTCTGGATGACAACCACCTCGAATTATGCACCTCTCAGTAAATACTGAATGTTGAACATATTTGAGCAGTTGTCCTTTCCCCTACATAAGAAATGAACAGCAAAACAGTAAAATGTAACAACAGTAAACTATGGCTACGCCTACTAGGCTACTAACACAACGCTTGTATACAATGAAGTAGCCTGGTCAAATCAGTGCCTGTCAAGTGACTTTGTAGTTTTTCAGCTGTCTGTACGGGGTCCAGGACACTATCATCTCAATTACCACTGGCACCTCCATTATGTTGGGCAGAGGGTCGAAGCATGGTAGCCGCTAGAAAACAGAAGGTGCGTCGTTCACTCAAAAGACGCACCTTCACAGACGCACCCAGATCACTGTCAATTACGATCGATCATAATCTCCAAAAGGCAGACATACTTCAGAATCAGATATGTGAATAACAGACCCAAGACCTCATGAAACGTGATTTTTTGTTTCAACATTTGATGTATTTCTGCTTCAGTTTGTGCAAAACTATGTCCTGCATGCATCGCTTTCGCGTCATTACAAACCGCACGACTCCTGCGTGTAGTTTAATGAGGGGGCTAGTTCGTGAAAACGTTGCTTGAATCGAAACACTTGATATCTAGCAGGTGGAGTCTAGGCTACAAATGAGACTTGTCACCGTACCTCCCGTCTGTTTTAACCCGTGTCGTTTATCGCATAAAAAATATCCTCAAGGGGCGACTTAGGCATTATTATTTTGACAGAAAGTTGCGGGCTGGAACATGTTGCAAGTAAACAATTGCTAATTCGTGTTGTTGTCACGAGCCTGAGCTATGGTAGCGCAGCCATAGAGCCCAGCCCACGATTGTTACAAACTATAAAATGCCCAGATGCATGCGCGGGCCGCACTAACATTAAGCTTCGACTTCAGGCCGGGGGCCGCAAAATATCATCTCGCGGGCCGCGAGTTTGAGACCCCTGTCCTACTGTAAGCTAACGTTACATTTGCTAGATATCCTACCTGTTGCTGCATCATCGTTGATTGGCGTTGTTTGAGATTGTATTCCGTATTCCAATGGTGTCTATAGCCTATATGGCCTACTTTTAACCTGCATTAGTATCCTACCAGTCGTTTCACTGTAGGCTACTAAAGTGTCAGCTCTTGCAACTCGTTTGAAGTTTGCAACTTCATTTCAGTCTTTTAAATTCTAATAAATGAAGAGTTATTTTCCATAATAGCCTATATCCACAATTTTTATGCATTTTCATAAATCACTTTTTAAGTGTGACTTTCCAAGTAATTTCAGTGGAATTGTAATTGGGTTATTGTTATTTATCTATTCTTCTGTGTAGCCTAGTTGTCTTTTTAACTAGGCCTAATACAATGTTTTACACAGTCAGCAACCTTTTTGCATTTACATGCAATGGTAATTCCTTCCATGGAATTACATTTTCTAGTTTTATCATTGAACTTCCTCATAAAAGTCAAATCATAAGCTTTCCAGTGGTATGGTTAAAGGATTTGTGTGAATCGAGAGTTGAGGTCTTCTTCAACTGAAGGAAAAGCAGCAGCGCATCACATTCACCTTCACGTCGTAGGAGAAAATGCGGGATCAATAGAGATTGGGTAAGTATTTTATGAGGTTATTAGTTGTTATCCATATTATTACTTCATAATAATTTTGAAAACGTATTATTTTTAAGTTATTTTAAGCTGAGTTATTTTTGCCAGTAGCACCGTGTGTGTGGCTATGCCGTGTGTTCAGACTGGTGGTGTTCACTTTATGATATTTTAGCACACTGTAATCTTTAGTAGGCTAAATGCATGATTTTCAGTCGTTCTTGTGGGGTAACTATATGTCAGCCAAGAACAAGACCGATACTTAAAATATTTTTACTATTTTGAACGATGTTGCTTGTCATTTAGGCTATACAGAAACTAGCTAAAATGTCGCTTGCGTTGCGTTGTCTCCATAAAATGAACTCCCGTGCATCCTTTTTGTTGAGCAGCTAATCGGTATTTTATTGTCAAATAAACCTGTTATTCCGTCGAAATATGTAGCACAATTTCAATAGTAGGCTAATTGTTTGTAGGCTACTGTAGCCATCTTGCTTGTGAGCTAACCTAGCTAGGGTGTGTTTTGCTCGTGCAGTCGGTTCACTTGGGGGTCATTCCACCTCAATTCAACAAATGCCTTCTGCTTGACCCTTTCAGATTTCCTTCAACATTTTACCACCTAAAGAGTAACCGTTTAAACTAACTTAGCCAAAATATTAGATTGGTATACCTAATACATCCAGAGAAAAACATTTTTGAACATGTACCCCCTTCTGATTTTTGCCACATTGGCGCCCTCATCTAAATCTGCAGCAAAGTTCAGATGTCAATATCTCAAAAAGTTTTCAAGCTAAAGACTTCACATTTTCTGTGAATAATGATTGCTACCTATAGATTCCACATATTCATTCGTAAGCCGTATGTGTTGACACTGACTGTGTTTCAATCTTGTGAAATCAGAAGACAAATTGGAGATGTTTTTCCCATCCCCACATTGGGTGCCCCATTACACAATTTATAAACAAAATGTTTGGCAAATGGTTATGGCTCTCTACAGAAGTGCTTAAGCTGTTTTTGAAAAAGTAATTAAGAGGTATCTATATTACTTTTTTGTTGGAAGTATTGTAACACAAAACTGAAAAATAATCAATTTGGATGATATTGTATCTCCCCATTACAGAGGTATGACAAGCTATACCAATGAATTGAACACATCTCCAGAAAGAGTATGAAATGGGCTTTCAGACTGTGAAATTTCAAGATGGTGCTCTGGGCCCCGTTCTCTCTGCTCGCGGATGGTGGTGGGGGGTTATTTGTGGATGGGTGGCGCCGCCTGTGGGCGGACTCTGGCTGGCCATGCTCGGCCATGCTGCTTGGGCGCGCGGTTCAGATGTGGTGTGTGGGTTCGCCTGGGGGGAGGGGCATTGTGGGTGGGTGGATGTTGCGTGCGTGGTGGGTGGGTGGATGTTTGCATGCGTGGTGGACGGTGTGCAGGATTCTCTCTTCGGGTTTAACTGGGTAACCTATTCCGACGCACCTGTCCCCACAAAAGAGGTGTGTAAAAGCGTTTTGTAAACCCTCTATAGTATAATCATTTATATCACCACTGATATACTTATTAATACCAACCATCATGACTTACAGTAATACTAACACACTCTATTTCTCTTCCCTTTCCCCTATACCTCACCTGTGAGGTAAACCATTACCAGCCATCAACCATCTCTGTGCCTGTCCCTCATCACACCTGAAGTCACATCCCTCTGACTGCCCTACCATCGCCATTACCTTCACCATCCCTATGACTGCCCTACCATCGCCTGCTGTGGTTCCCTGCCCGAATCTTTGGCCCACGCATCCCAGCGACCCATCATTTTCCGAAATAACTAATGGATTACTAATGGACAATTTATTCCCTACACTGGACTATTTGAACTTTCATTGTCATTGTAACTTTCAAAACTACAAATGACTGTACTGTAACTGACCCAAGGCAGATGGGTTGGGCCCTTGAGTCGTGGATCTGTCTGAGGTTTCTTCCTATATGTATCTCCAATTCTAGGGAGTTTTTCCTTGCCCCTGTTACTCATGGGCTCTCTTTGAATGTCTAACACTCTGTAAAGCGCCATGAGACATGTGTAATGTTTTGGCGCTCTATAAGCAAAATTAAATTGAAATTGAAATTGAAATTGATCAATAATCTATTTTACAGACATAAACGTCATTTACACCCCATCATCTGCTAGATTTAGATGGACAGATGGACACATATAGGCCTACACATAGGCTATCAGCTGTGCCGGAATGTACATCACGTATCTGGTGTGAACGTGGCGTTATTGTATGTGTTACTTTATGTGTAACACAAGTGTAATATATTGTGTAAAGTATGATTTTATAAATATTTGTATTTACAGTTACTGTCTTGGTTAATTCAGCCTTCTGATAATCTCCCCATTTTCACCAGCTCTAGGATGCATCTAGTATGTATACCATTTTTTTTTTTTTATTCTTTAAATTGACCTTTACATTTATAGTAATGATCCATGACCTGGTCAAGTTTGGGTATGTCAGGCATTTACATCAACCTTCCTTCATAGGTAAGCTCCCATCCTTGAGGAGCTTCAACCCCACATGTATTATCAAATAAATGCTCTTAATTTTGCTCTTCATATTGCAATCTTCAGTCAATAAACGATTTTTCTTTAAATAGAATTTATGTTTTCTGTGTATTGTGTGTAAACTTCTGTAAACATTTTGGTTTCCTGACTGCCAGCCAGTATAGCTTATTTTCTGTTTGTCTGTTAAGCAGTGGCGGTTTTAGGTACGGGCGAACCGGGCGGTCGCCCGGGGCGGCATCTTGTATGGGGCGGCACGAGCGCTTAACCCTATGAGCCCGACTGACGCAAAGTGCGTCAAAAAACACTCATGGGGGCGCTCGTGGAGGATCTCGCCTGGGGAGTAATTCAGTCTAGAACCGCCACTGCTGTTAGGACAAGTAGTCAGCCCCCTTGCTACTTTCACACAATAAGACAGCTTGTGATCAGAATTATTTATTAGTGGGCTTGCTGCAAGGCAAGTTATCCGTCCGCCGTTTTTTGAGAACGCCTCTTCTCCTAGAGCGTTTGAGCCATCGACACGGTTCAAACACTAAAAAATAAGGCCCGATCCGGTGTAGGTTGCTTGTCAATGTCGGATGGCTGCCGGTTGTCGTTTTTCCGGTATTCACGTTTTTAGACCCTTGTAGTTCTGCCTTGCTCCACCAGAGGTATTTCCCCATTGAAATGAATGGGGTTTTCAGTCCCATTGAAATGAATGGGGAAATGATTTTTTTTTTTTTTTTTTTTTTTGCAGCCTTATTTTTTAAGCATTGTTGACATAATAGACGTCGTTAGCTAAGTTAGCTTATCAACCTGGTTAACATTGTTAGCATAGCTAGCATGGTTAACATAGTTAGCATTTTTTTGCAAAACTATTAGAAATCATCCATAGATATATGTAAGGGATAACGGCCGACGAGGTGACCGGTTCGATGGAAATAATGGCTAGGTGGAGGTCTAGAACTCCGGCGACGTGCGAAGCACGGAGACGGAGTTACCTCCGCCGTGCCATTATTTCCATCGAACCGGTCGACCTCGAAGGCCGTTATCCCGCTTATCTCCCGTTTGTATTCATAACATGTATATTTAGAACATAGTTTTATTCTACCGTTGCATCCGTTAACATCGCTAAAACTGTTTTGACTGCAGGGACTACTTTCCGCCACATATCAACTTTCTACTTGCAGGACAAAACTGCCGTTACTAGTTCTAAATGGATGGTTGCTATGGCCAAAAGCCAGTCGTTAGTTCTAAATGGCTGGTTGCTACGGCCAAAAGCCAGTCGTTAGTTCTATCTCTCCCGTTGTCAAGCGGGCATATCCCAGGATTCTGATTAACTTTAACTTTGAAAGATCGCTACTTTTATAGCCTACATGGCATCCAACTAGCTACAATCCACCTCCGTCATATGCTACAATGTTACTATGGTTCTGCACGTCGGTATTTCAGCTTGGATGCAACGTGACAGTTCATTTAAACTTCGCAACGAGTTTGGCGAATTAATATTCAAGTGTGATACGGGAACTACTTCAAAGGTAGCAGGTTATACGAAGTTAATGGCCACCCCATCAGCCAATCAGAGAAGAGAATTCCATTGTTGAGGGAGATAAATATATATATTGACTAGATGTCGCCTTGACAACTGCTGTTCATAGGAAGGAATGCGTTAATAGAGATGCCATCTTGCAGCGGGGATCTACTCCTCTTGTTTTAGGGGACCTAAATCTGAATTGGCTGAGTGATGCCTCTATGCAGTTTAAAAACTTAATGAGCAGTCTAAATTTATCTCAGTTGATTGCTGAGCCAACTAGGCCAAACCTTAAAGACTACTCCAAATCCACACTCCTGGATCTAATTCTCACCAATAAGCCAGATAAATATCCCATGAGTGGTGTTTTTGAGCTGGGAGTCAGCGATCACTGTCCCATTGTCTGTGTTAGGGATGTGCGGGTAAAAAAGAGTGCATCCCAGGTAGTTTCCAAGAGAAATTTTCGTAATTTTGATGCAGAGCGGTTTCTGGAGGACTTAAGAGATGTGGACTGGAGTTTCATTGGCCAGTGTGGCAACGCTGAGGTAGCTCTTGACTCCTTTGCCACTACTTTTAATTACCTTGTTAATAAGCATGCGCCATTCAAAAAGGCTAGGATTAAAAACAGGGTCGTGCCATGGGTGACGCAGGAGCTATCTTCTCTTTTGAATGAGAGGAATAGTGTGTGGTCCCGAGCTAGGAGCACTGGTGACCCCCAACACTGGCTGTCTTTTAGACAACTCAGAAATAAATGTACTGCAGTTGTTAGGAAAGCTAAATCTGAATATTTTTTAAATCTAGTCACCAACTCCTATTCAAATCCTGCCAAGTTCTGGGGTGCAGTTAACTTGACCAAAAGTCGGCCCTCTAGTGCTCTCCCCATCAGTATCACAGTAAATGGCTGTGTGATCTCAGATCCGGGTGATATTAGACATGCTTTTAATAAACACTTCTCGGAAGCAGGTAATTTATTTGATAAGCTGTTTCCTGGTCCCCCTCCCTCAGAGGTCCCCATTGTTAGTCCTCCCCCGGATCGTGTCACGCATTTCACATTTCAGCCTTTTATGTCCACAGAGGTCCTCAGAATTTTACAGTCCATAGACCCTAAGTCATCTACCGGTGAGGATCACCTAGACTCTTTTTTTGTAAAACTAGCTGCTCCAGCAATTTGTGAGCCATTGTCTTATATTTTTAATCTCTCCATCTCTTCCGGCATATTTCCGCTTGTCTGGAAATCTGCCAGTGTCATTCCATTGCATAAAGGAGGTGATAGGAATGATCTGGATAACTATCGTCCAATATCTACTCTTCCGTGCCTGGCCAAAGTTCTTGAGACCTTAGTCAACTCTCAACTCAAGTGTTTCCTGTCAGGCCATTCTATTCTTAGTCCTCACCAATCCGGTTTCAGGCCTAACCATAGTACCATCACTGCTATCACACTGGTATCCAATGACATAATGTCTGCCCTGGATAAAAGGAAGCACTGTGCTGCCCTCTTTATCGACCTCTCAAAGGCCTTTGACACAGTTGACCACCAGCTGCTTCTAAAAAGGCTGTCTGACATTGGTTTGGACACTGATGCCTGTGCGTGGTTTCATGGCTACCTATCTTCTAGGCGTCAATGTGTGAAATCACCACTTGGGAATTCTGAATTTCTTTCCATCGAAAAAGGTGTCCCTCAAGGCTCGGTTTTAGGTCCTGTACTTTTTACTATTTATATTAACGAACTAGTCTCCTCCCTAACTGGTTGCCATGCCCACCTATATGCAGATGACACCATCGTCTACTGTACTGCAGATACCCCTCAGGCTGCAGTTGACAACTTACAGCTTTCTTTTAACTTACTACAGGACACTCTCTCTGGTCTTAAATTGGTTCTTAACGCTCAAAAGACCAAATTCATGTTATTTTCAAGAGCTAAAGAGGCTGATCTTATGAAACTTCATATTTTAACTTTGGGTGGCTCTCTTATAGAGAGAGTCTCGGAATATAAATATCTTGGACTTTGGCTTGACGAGAAGCTCTCTTTTAAGTCCCACATTAGCAGCCTTACCTCCAAGCTTCGCCAAAAGCTGGGCTTTTTATACAGAAATAAGTCTAGCTTCCCCATGATCTGTAGGAAGAGAGTTGTTGAGGCTGTATTTTTATCAGTTTTAGACTATGGAGATGTCATCTACAGGCATGCAACAGCAACTACTTTAAAGCAATTAGACGCTGTCTATCATTCCGCTCTTAGGTTCATCACTGGTGATGACTATAATACACACCACTGTACTCTCTACAGTAAGGTTGGCTGGCCCTCTCTTTCTTCGAGGCGCAGTTTCCATTGGCACTTGTTTGTTTTTAAAGCTATTAGTGGTAAACTACCGCCCTATATGTCCTCCTTACTGCAATGGAACCTTGGATCCTACCAAACTAGATCCAACAACTGGCTCACTCTTAGGGTCCCTAGTGTGCACTCAGAGCTTGGCAAAGCTGCATTTCTTTTCGATGCCCCTAGTACCTGGAACGCTCTGCAACAAACCTTAAAGCTAGAAATATTGCCTTCTGCTACTGTTTTTAAGCAATTGGTTTCACATCTCTGTTCTACAAATTGCAACTGTTTTTAGTTTCTAGTTTATTTACTTATTTTACTTATTTTATTTTCATTTAGATATTTGTTTTATTCATTTTTAAAATATGTATATATATGTATATATATATTTTGAAATGATATTTTTAGCATTTTTAAATGTGTTATGTTCCTTCTCTTTTATTATTATTATCAATGCACGACCTTTCCCTGTAAACTCGTCGTCATTGTAAATGAGGGAAACCTCAATGCCTTACGAGTATAAATAAAGGTTTGAAATGAAATGCATTGGCGTCAATACAGGCAAAGATCTATCGAAAATTAAATCACCATAAATCGTCAAAATCTCAAGCGATTTCGTAGTGTTTTGGTTTGTTTCAACTGACAAACGTGTATTTACGTCGAGTCCAGAGAAAAACTAAGCTTTTTAAAATGATGAAGATAAACTTACCCGTCTAGCCCCATAGACTCCCATTCATTCTGCGCTAGCTCACGACCGCCTCTACCCAGTCAGCACACATACGTCTCCAAGACGCCTGGAAAAGATCTGAACAGCTTAATTACATCGCGTTCCATCTAGAATGTCTTATTTTGATCTTACAAACGGCGGCGGCATTTCACTGAGAATGCGTGTCGTAAAGATAAAAGAGGTTCACCGGAGCAACTCAGAAGTTAAGATTTTTAAATATTTATTTAAGGGGCCAACATCAAGAGACTAACGTTTCGACGTTATGTTACGTCTTCATCTTCAAGATGAATTCAATGCGTGTCGTAATTTTGGATCTATATCATATTTAATACCTTTATAATATCTTTGTAAGACGAGATGGATGTCCTATTATGACGTATTGACGAGCATCTGGGATACGACTGCTAAATGCTGTTTGAAGATCCTAACAAGACGTATCAGATACGTCTGCCAGATGAGCAAACGCTCTCTAGAACAGGGGTCTCAAACTCGCGGCCCGCGGGCCAGTTGCGGCCCGCGAGATGATATTTTGCGGCCCCCGGCCTGAAGTCGAAGCTTAATGTTAGTGCGGCCCGCGCATGCATCTGGGCATTTTATAGTTTGTAACAATCGTGGGCTGGGCTCTATGGCTGCGCTACCATAGCTCAGGCTCATGACAACAACACGAATTAGCAATTGTTTACTTGCAACATGTTCCAGCCCGCAACTTTCTGTCAAAATAATAATGCCTAAGTCGCCCCTTGAGGATATTTTTTATGCGATAAACGACACGGGTTAAAACAGACGGGAGGTACGGTGACAAGTCTCATTTGTAGCCTAGACTCCACCTGCTAGATATCAAGTGTTTCGATTCAAGCAACGTTTTCACGAACTAGCCCCCTCATTAAACTACACGCAGGAGTCGTGCGGTTTGTAATGACGCGAAAGCGATGCATGCAGGACATAGTTTTGCACAAACTGAAGCAGAAATACATCAAATGTTGAAACAAAAAATCACGTTTCATGAGGTCTTGGGTCTGTTATTCACATATCTGATTCTGAAGTATGTCTGCCTTTTGGAGATTATGATCGTAATTGACAGTGATCTGGGTGCGTCTGTGAAGGTGCGTCTTTTGAGTGAACGACAGTGTTTTCTAGCGGCTACCATGCTTCGACCCTCTGCCCAACATAATGGAGGTGCCAGTGGTAATTGAGATGATAGTGTCCTGGACCCCGTACAGACAGCTGAAAAACTACAAAGTCACTTGACAGGCACTGATTTGACCAGGCTACTTCATTGTATACAAGCGTTGTGTTAGTAGCCTAGTAGGCGTAGCCATAGTTTACTGTTGTTACATTTTACTGTTTTGCTGTTCATTTCTTATGTAGGGGAAAGGACAACTGCTCAAATATGTTCAACATTCAGTATTTACTGAGAGGTGCATAATTCGAGGTGGTTGTCATCCAGACATCATATGCTGATTAGATAGGTAGGCTATACAGTATTTACACCTTCGTAAACCACAGACTTGGGGGGGGGGGGCAACCTATGCGGCCCCCCAACCAGTTGATGTTGGTTACAGTGGCCCCCAGCTCATTTGAGTTTGAGACCCCTGCTCTAGAATATCTTACATCTGTCCAGCAGACCTTTCAAACACATTTTCAAGACGCCTTGCAGACATTCTTGTGCTGACTGGGTAGAGGAACTCTGAGTGAACTCAACCAGGTTTGATACAATGGCGGGCTCTGGTTGAGGCTGCTGCTTGTCTCGTTGACTCCGGTTGTAATCTCACCAGAAGTTGCTGTTAGATGGTAAGTTGTTTGAACATTTACTTCTGTGCTTTAACACGGTCTGATACCAGCCTACATAGGCCAATCATTACTTTTATAATCATGTGGCAATGCGTTTGGCGAATGCGATGTAGTTTAGTCTAATTCACAAATGGAAAAGCCACTATAACGGTGATTTTCAGACGTTTCAACTGAGAAACGGAGTTTGACATCATTGTGAGAAGTCGCCAAATTTGTCGCTAGTCAACAGATACGATTTTAATCACTCGGAATCCCCAAAAGTAGCTAAATATGTAACACTGGACAACACGGGTGAACTAGTTTAGAGCTTCAGATCCCAGCTCCAAGATGGCGCCGGTGTTAACGTATGCTTAGAAGCTCTAGGCGACATCTAGTTAATATATATATCTATGGAAATCATCAGCGAAGTTAGCTAATCAACCTGGTTAGCATTGTTAGCTTAGATAGCATTGTTAGCATAATTAACATTTTTAACATAACTGCTAGAAATCATCAGCCAAGTTCAGAGCTGCCAACTTTTCAAAAAACCTTGGAGTGAGATTCTGTCGGATGTGACCAAAAGTTTTTACCGCACTCGTCGCAATACCAAAATTATTGTTTCGATCCCGATACTAGGCTAAGTCAAGAATTGTGATTTCGATTCGATTTTGTGATTCGATTTGCTTTTTTTTAAAAACAATTGTAGTGTATTTGGTGATTTAATCATCAGTAACCTAATATTGAATATTGTGTGATCATTCACACCAGTGGCCATCTGAGATTCTGCTCAACCCACACACAGAGAAAATGATAGTCATATGTTTCTATATCATATATTTTGGAATTCATAACTGTACGTATTTTGTTGATAATGTTGTATTTTACAGTCTGCATAATTACTAGTAGCTAAAACTGTTTAGACATTCGTGTACTGATTTCAAGACTATTACACTTACTCAGGCCTATTTGTAAATGGTGTGTAGGCCTACAGTAGGTCTAATTCAGTGTGCATTGGTGGAGTGTGTAATGAGTGCCTGTCGCTTTAAGAAATACGTGAGTAGCTTTCTATCATGGTTTTACGTGAGTGAAATAAAAGATGCATGACAAGGATATGTGGATGCAATTAATTTAGCTTTCTGTGTCATTAGATAAAATACATGTTCAAAACACTAACAAGTCGAAGAAAAGCTTTCAGGTATCATATAGGCTAAGAGATGAGTCTTGCAATGTTCCTTTATGATTTTAGTGAGCACTATGATTTAGCTCTCTCCAGAAGTTATTTATCCACACGTTCCAGCAAACAAAACAGTGCAACAAAAGTGCAACAAGTTAGTCTAAAGTTAACATGTAGGCTATTTTCTCCCACGGGTGTCTCCTTCTTCTGTCGCAAACTTGGATGTCTATGCAATAGGGTTAGCCTACTGTACAGTGGCGCTTAGCACCATATACCGTTGGGGAGTTTTAAAAGAAAAGAGTCTCAGCCCAAAATCAGATTTTGTTTTGCGTGACAAAATTGATGTATGGCGTGAGTGCGTGTGTAAACAGGCAAAATCGTGTGTCACACGCCGAAAGCGTGAGTTGGCAGCTCTGCAAGTTAGCTGATCAACCAGCATTGCAAGCGTAGTTAGCATTGTTAGCATTTTTGCAAGCCCACTCATGCAGGTCCTCGGACATGCACATATCTACTGTAGTTATTATTGTCATTATTGATCTTCACCAAAATGAGGCCAATTAAAACATTTGTACATTCCACCTTCTTGAAACTGCTTGAAAATGTCTTCTGATGGCTGAAGCAAGAATGAGGGCCCCATGTGCCTCCCCAGAATGCCATAGGCCCAACATACCTGTCTGTATGCTGTGTAGTGGTATTGCCACGGATAGGGATGTAACAATTAAACTAGATATGGGCAGCTGGATTATTTTTTATTATATGATGTTGCAGAATTAATTTTACTTGTTCACTAGACTACTGTTCTGATGATAATGAAACTGATGACTACCAAAAAAGTAATGTGTATGTGTAAGCATACTGATGACTGCTAGTGTAACGGGTGCTAGCTGGTTAGCTATGCTGTGGAACGTTAGTAAACCTCACTCCCCGACACTTCAAGAGCGCTGCTGGCATGAAAGCTAGGAGCCTGGGCTTTTAGCTGGATTGTTAGCGCGCTCGACTCCCGATCCGAGGTGCTGCTGTCTCGCGGGTTCGAGTCCGGGCGTGTGCAGGGCTGGACCGCGGTGGTTCCACACAACGCAGGTTACATTGGTGCCGTGACCCGGATCGGGAGTGAGGTTTAGGGGGGTGAGTGTAACGGGTGCTAGCTGGTTAGCTATGCTGTGGAACGTTAGTAAACCTCACTCCCCGACACTTCAAGAGCGCTGCTGGCATGAAAGCTAGGAGCCTGGGCTTTTAGCTGGATTGTTAGCGCGCTCGACTCCCGATCCGAGGTGCTGCTGTCTCGCGGGTTCGAGTCCGGGCGTGTGCAGGGCTGGACCGCGGTGGTTCCACACAACGCAGGTTACACTAGTCTGTAGGATCATTCCTGCCTGAAGTTTGGTAGGCAATCGTGAGAACAAAGGGGTTCATACCATGCCTAAAATCAGGGCATGTTTGTCTTGCAGAGGGTAATGTTCAATAGGGCCCAGAGGCCAGAACCCATACACTTCTCTGCACAAGTTCTCTACAGCTGAGACCATGGGCTAGCAATGCCTACATAATCATTATCAATCATAACGATAAGGTAAGCTATGCTGCCCTGCAAAGACAAAATACCTTAACCCCCTGACTGAAAAAATGACTTTAAAGTTTCTGTCTTGTCCAGACAAAAGTATTTTAGGTAGGACTCCCAAAATTTGACAGGTAGTTGATAGGGTGAAGAAATGTTTGTATGCAAAAAATGGTGAACTCAAAATTGACCTTAGACCCTCGTTTGGCTGTTACTTTACTCTGCCTTTGTATCATATGCCAAAAATGGAGGAGTCGTGCAAAGGCAAAAGGCATTAACCCACATAAACTAAATATTTGCTTGCTGTTCAACATATTTACATCCATTATAAGAACACCTAACCAAGGTCTAGTCATCATGCTATTTTTTAGAAGACCATTGGTCTGATAAAGTGCTATAATGATCAGGATAGAGCGGCAACACTACAGTATAAACTTATTATGACATATAAGTTACTTTGCATGTACATACATACAAGAAATATTTTCTCAAAAAAGATAATTTAATTATAATTGAATGAAAAGGTACAGTATATTTATTTCTTAGTAATATTTAATGAAGCATTAGACTGTTCATTCCTCATCCACCATGTTCACAGGCAGCGAGACCCAGAAGGCCCTTCTGTTTGAAGGCATAAGGGGACACAGGTTTTTGATGATCTCATTTTTCTTGCCCTCTGCAATCCCTCTGTCATGTGACCTGAGCAGAGAGGGTACATTCATGCTGGCCTTCTTCTGGAGAAAGTCCAATTCAATGAAGCTTTCATCTGTGTGAGTGAGCTTGTAAAACAAACTCCTCGATCCCCGTCTCAGCTGAATCACAGCCATTTTACTCAACTTGTGGGCCGTCTTGGTCTTCGTGGTGGAATGGCCATCCCTCCAGTTCAGTACATTGGCATTTTTCATGTGTAAAGTCTCCACTTTTCTGGAGTTGGAAGCAGCCACTACACTAAAAAAGTCCTCATAGTCGTAGACAAACCGCCAGGCCTCCTCTTCATCTCCAGCTCCACGCCATGGTGGAAACTGTCGGCGCTCATGAAGGTGTGTCCCTTTTCAAAGTATTTCAATGTGATATCCTCCCTTTCCGAGAAGGCAGCATTGATGGTGCAGACTAGCATGCTCAACAGGCACCAGTTCTTGTTTTGGGCTGCACAATTGTCGACCCAGAAGATGCTGTGTCTGGCATCTCGTTCTTTCTCCAATACCATCCCATATGCTGACGCTATCTCTTGAGCACTTCTGCCCGCCATGCCCTCATGCCAAACCACAGAGATGGTGTGTTTTTTGTTCTCTTTCTTCCCCACTGAGGCAAAGGTCTCATGGTATGCCACTATACGCCGGGTGAAGATGGCAGTTTTAACCCCAGGCATGCGTGGCAACATGATGACCTTCTGAAGGTCCACACTCCTCACTGATGTGTCCTCTTGCCAGTCCTTCAATGCGTCAGCCTGGTATGCAAGTCTGCTCTGCAAAGCAGAATGCTTATGTTTGTGCCAGCGCTCACATTGCAAGCAGTCACCATCATCACCATCAGCATGTTCATGCTCCTCATGCAGCAAGCACTCCTCACATTCCATGTGAAGCCGATGTTTTTCTGCCGCACTGCTTTCTGATATGTTTCGTAGGAGCTTGTTGCCTTTTTCCAGCCAGTCTGCATACATCAGTTTTATACTAATGTCACTTGGGAGGTAGCGGCGATGGGGAGCATGCTCCCTCCGGTAATGACTAACTGAAGGATGGAAGGACTCAATGTGTTCCAACAGTGTCTGCAGATCCAGTTTGTTGCCTGGTGTGTGTCTCTCTCTTTTATCCTTTGGGATCTCCTCATCTCCCATTTCCTTCTTCATCACCGACAGGACCAGGCTGTCATTTGTCGGATGGTACCCCAAAGTGGACAAAAATAATTTTTTTGCAGACCTGCTGTGGAACCTGATCCTCATTTTTTAGTCTGTAAACAAAAGACCTGCTGCGCCGACTTGTTCCTTTTGGGACATAATCTCGCTGTTGGTAGCTGGCTTGATTACATGCTGTCACTCAGACATGCCACCACTACGACATGCTTCCATTTAGACATGCTGCTATTTCGATATGCTGCCAATCCGACACATTTCAGTACCCCCATTCCGACAGTTTACAAATCCCATTTTATTCCAAGTCAATTTAACGGACCCTATGAGCCCGACGGACGCAAAGTGCGTCAAAAAACACACCCATTCTTCTCTGTTACATTGCTCCGTGATTATTAGTCACAGCAAGATGAGACCTATATTGCATGAAAGAGCAGAACCGGGGCTTTCCAACGAGATAGACACGTGTCTGTACGATCAAGTATGAAAATAAAATAAAATCATGAATTTAAATCAAAGTATATCATATTTACAGTCTATATTGCTCTGCGTTCACCCACACAGCCACTGCTCTCGCTTGAATTACTCCGGGACCAGGCATCGCACAGACATGACACGCATATCAAATGAAAGAGGAGAAACAGAGCTTTCCATTGATACCAAACACATCGATCCTTTTGTGTTATAAAAAACAGACGAAGTGACAAACAAATAAGAATGTCATAGCTTCGGCTACCGCTACTTTCGTTTGATTTACTCGTGAAACCGTGGTCAAAAAGATATGGCTTGCATGTCAGATAAAAGAGGAGCTAGAGCTATCCACAGATACCAAATACAACCTTCTAGGCCATAAAACAGACGAAGTGACAGCAAAATAATAACTTAATTTAGCTCCACTTAGTACGCGAATAATGAGACAGAGAAGAATGGACTTATATCTATGAAAACGGCTGGCTTTGGGCGGTTTTATTTATTTATTTTCTGGGGACGTAGTCAATGCGGGAGGTGTTGTAGGCTATTGTCAAGGCCGTGCCTAAAGCGCTGGGGGGGAACCCTATATGTCATGCAGTCATCCTAAGTAGATACCGCATATCAGTTTTTATGTTTCCCCACAGTTTATTGGGGGAAACAATCCCCTATAGGTCCAGGGCTAAAAGTAGTTTTTATTCTTACCAGTAGGCCTAGTCTACTACTGAATAGGTGGAACTGCGCGCGTAGTGCGACGAGAAATGTTCGTATTGCTGAAATAACTTTTAATGACCAACCATGTCCATTACGCACTACAGAATCTGTAACAAAAAACACTAAAATAAAACAATAGCCTATAAATATCTGATATTTATAGGCTATTGTTTTATTGTAGTGTTTTTTGTCCACTACCCATGGCAAACATAGTTTAAACGTTCGCTAGTACTTAGGCCTATTTCTTTTCGGCTTTCACAATCAGTAGGTAGGCTACAGCTGCGCCGATGGTTACCATTAAAACTTGCCATGTCTATACAGAACTGCTTTCACTTCCCCGAGTCGCGCACGCAACAGACACATAACCATATCAAGAAATCTTCACAATGACATTTTAAATGTGAATCTTTATTATTTTACACAATTGGATATAGTTATGACATTAATAGCCTATTCATGACCTCATGTCGGAATGGCACGTTGTTTGAAAAAAAAGTTAAATACCGCCACTGCGACCATGAAAAAAAAAATATTGGAGTGGTGGGACTTTTTCCCATAAAGAGACATGCCTCCACTACGACAATTGGACGTCAATGTCGGAATGAACGGCGGATACCAGTCTATGGGCCAGATGTACTAAGACAGCGCTAATAGTGAGTTTTTGTATGCGCAGAATGCGAATGCTCTGAAACACAGCTGGATGAGTGCCTTGTCTAGACAGTCACCAGCGAATAAACCCTCGTCTTTAAGTTCGCCAAACATTTGGATGTAGTGCTCAATGTCCTCTTTCCTCATCACATTCCACCAACTCTCTATTCTTTGATTTGCACTACTTCTCCCGGTCAAACAGCTTGATTTGCCCGCTCGGCTATCTTCATCATTTTGCATTAAGTAGCCCACTTGCATATCGCGAAGAACCACATTCTCTGCCCCCATGTCCGTGCGCATCAGTGTCGGTTAGCCACCAAACCTCTCCATGGCCTCTGCATAGTAGCGACCAATTACATGAGGGTCACTATTTGTAAATGCAGCTCTGAGCCACATAATTTTCCTGCTGAAGCCGTCTATGCACCCGTTAGCAGATTCCATATGGGCTCAATGTATCGTATGAGTCTATGTGCCATACGAAACTGGGTCCGAGAAGTAGCCGGTCTTCTTCTCGGGCGTCGCCGGCGGCGGCACTGGGATCCTTCAGGGTCGAGTTCACTAAGAATGATGCGCACAGCTCTTTTCTCACCCGCAAGACGTTCTACTTGCACTTACAACCATGCTGAGTACTAAAGTTGCCAGTATTTCTTTGTGTGACATACCTAACCCATGGTAAACCCTAGATCCATGTCTTTCACAATGCCTCAAACTGACCCAAGGCCTACTTGTCACAACTGTAACAGCAAATTGGATAATGCTCACCATGTTCTAACTTACACACATTATAAGCTATAAATCATGGGCACGTTTTTTAAAGAACGAGCTCTCGATTTGCTTTCATTGAGAGCTCGATTTAATAAAATGAGAGCACGATTTTGTCATTCAAGGGCTCGATTTTATAAAACGAGGGCATGATTTAATGAAAACGAATGCACGTTTTATACAAATCATGCTCACGTTTTTATCTAATCGTGCGCCCATTTTAAGAAAAACTAAAACGAGTGCACATTTTAGATTAGCGAGACCACGATGTAGTACTGTGAGTGCACGGGCTACCGCCGTTCATTCCGACATACCAGCACTCCGACATTGACGTCCAATTGTCGTAGTGGAGGCATGTCTCTTTATGGGAGAAAGTCCCACCACTCCGACATTTTTTTTTTTCATGGTCGCAGTGGCGGTATTTATCTTTTTTTTCAAACAACGTGCCATTCCGATATGAGGTCATTAATAGGCTATTAATGTCATAACTATATCCAATTGTGTAAAATAATAAAGATTCACATTTAAAATGTTGTGAAGACTTCTTGATATGGTTATGTGTCTGTTGCGTGCACGACTCGGGGAAGTGAAAGCAGTTAGACATGGCAAGTTTTCTTCTCTGTCTCATTATTCGCGGACTAAGTGGAGCTAAATTAAGTTATTATTTTGCTGTCACTTCGTCTGTTTTATGGCTTAGAAGGTTGTTTTTGGTATCTGTGGATAGCTCTAGCTCTCCTCTTTTATCTGACATGCAAGCCGTATCTTTTTAACCACGGTTTCACGAGTAGGCCTAGGCTAAATCAAACGAAAGTTGCGGTAGCCGAAGCTATAGGCTATGATTCGTATTTGTTTGTCACTTCGTCTGTTTCTATAATACCAAAGGATCGATGTGTTTGGTATCAATGGAAAGCTCTGTTTCACCTCTTTCATTTGATATGCGTGTTATATTATGTCTGTGCGATGCCTGGTCCCGGAGTAGGCCCTAATTCAAGCGAGAGCAGTGGCTGCATGGGTGAACGCAGAGCAATATAGACTATATGATATAGGCCTAGCCTACTTTCATTTAAATTCATGATTTTATTTTTATTTTCATACTTCATCGTACAGACACGTGTTTAGTCTCGTTGGAAAGCCCCGGTTCTGAGCTCTTTCATGCAATATAGGTCTCATCTCGCTGTGACTAATAATCGCGGAGCAATGTAGGCCTAACAGAGAAGAATGGGTGTGTCTTTTGACGCACTTTGCGTCCGTCGGGCTCATAGGGTCCGTTAAATTGACGTGGAAAAAAATAGGATTTGTAAACTGTCGGAATGGGGGTACTAAAATGTGTCGGATTGGCAGCATGTCGGAATAAAGCCGCCTTCACATTGGCACAGTAGATACGGCTGCGAAACGGCCGGAAGTCATTCATTTCCTATGGAGATTCGCAGACCGTATGCGAATGGGTCCGAACAGTGCGGTGCGAAAAAAATCGGGTCCGTTGGTCATCCGCATGCGTTAAAAAAATTGAACTCGTACGACAGCAACGGACGGTTCCTATCCGAAGGAAGTTAGCGTTGCTATGGTAGGCTACTGATAAACAAATTGAATATCTATCTTTTATAATGTCATATTACATGCTTTTAAACTATAAAATTTAAAACAAAAGTCATCGAAAAGGAACGTGTATGATCCATAGTGGTGCACAAGCCCATCTTGTGAAAAATAAAATGAACGGTTGATGTAAAATAAATAATTATTTCCAAACGAAGTTTTTTGTCATGTCACTGTCTTACATGGTCTCTTAACACTATTAGGGCAGTTAGACAATTAATTTAGAAATAAAATAGCACTATTGTACATTTTACTCCCAAACTCGAAAAGCCTCCGACACTTCCAACGGTCAAGTCCGACGTCCGACGGGGGAGCACTGCGAATTACGGAGTGCCAATGTGAAGGCGGCTTAACACCATGTCTGAATAGCGGCATGTCGGACGAAAGGGATGTCGGACTGGCAGGATGTCGGACTGCCGACATGTAACCGAGTGCACGTTTAAGGAAAACGGGCGCATGATGTAATGAAACGAGCGCACGCTCTACTTAAACGAGTGCACGATTTAATAAAATGAGAGCTCGATTTTGCAAAGTGAGCGCACGTTTTCTTCCTTCCCCAAAAAATATTGCCGTAAATAGTGCCTGTATTTTAAATAATTGGTTTTCAGCGTCTGATGTGAGGGAAGGCTCCGCCAAATGAGGAGGTGTGTCAGCCTCAACGTTAGCTACGTGACACAGATTGAATTTAGCTCCGGGCTGTCACTGACATCGTCAGATCTGAACCATCGCCCTGAACGAAAATCATAACATGAATGACAACCTATAAAAGCTGCATACCATCTGAATATGGCTTGTTCATATTGCTTTTCCAATTGCATACTTTGAGCAAGTTTGTCTGGTCAGCTAAGTGGTGCTAGCCTATATGTTCTCAGAAGCTAGCTGAAGTATACAATAAAAATGTATCATGTTTTTTAAATTCATCATGTTTTCGGTATGTTCTTACCTTGCTGATGTCTTCGTTTCAAGGCCATCTCCACCAACAATTTTCCACGAGAGTAAGCCATATTACAGTTATTGACACAAGCAACGAGCACTGGCAGTCCACACTTTATTTCGAATATGGTGCGTATAATATGTGCTTTGGTGACAATTAAAGAGCGGCAAAGTTTGACAGTAGGACAAAGCCAGGGTACAGTAACATCACGGCGGTACATCTCTCCTGCTGCCTGGTTCGGCAAAGTCACAACACCTTAACTCAACTTCAGCTGCCGGAGCAAAGGCTATATAGCCGTAACAACACTGTATGGCGTTCTGCTGTGGTTTCTCTTACGGTTTTGGATGTTACGGTTGTCATAGCCCTTTATTTTTTCGTTAAAATGATTAAATTGACTCACAATATTTATTCACATGATAAAGGAGGTCTCAAATACCCCAAAAATGACATTAACTAATTTTTGACCAAACATGATGTTAAAGAGACCCTATGCAACTTTTTCATAGTCATAAAATCGCTTAGAAATCGTTGTTTTGCTTGACTGACCAGTTTTATCGAAAACAGTCACATTTCCTCCCGCCCCTGGTGTCCCTATCCGCTATTGCAACCTTGCAACTTTCTGTTAAACGATCGTTTGCTGTTTACATCTGGAAGTCAGAGACGCGTAAGGAACAAGAAGAACCACGCTTGCAATTTATATATTTATATATAGCCTATATATACACGCTAAAGCTGTCAGGGAAGCTCTGCAGAGAAATATGCAAGCATAAAACGAGCGAAAACGAAAAACGAAACCGAAACCAGAGATGAAATCGCCAATCCTGCATTGTTCCTCTTTAAGGGGTTTTGGCTTTGTAGGGTAGTATGATGACTCCTTTCTCTCCCTCTCCCACAATCTGTCATCACTCATGGTGCATCACTCATGGTGTAGCATACTGTAGAGTGTTACAACCGGCCTATTGGCTATGTAACCAGAGAGGGAAGACCACGCAGAATTTGCCAAAAGAATACATGTATTTATTTAAGGTAAAGTATTTACAACGTAGGTTAAGTAAAGTCAGTATAAGTGTTGGATTGGGAAAAGAAAGTGTATGCATTGTGCAAGATGAGGTGTCGTGCATAAAGAAAGTAAACGCCAAAAAGGTGCGGGAGAGGAGGAGAAGCGGCGGCCTCCACATCCAGGTCTACAGAGATTTTAAAGGCCATCCAGGAAGTAATCAATCAGACTTCACGTGTGCCAATCCATGCCACACCTGTGCTTGGCTCACCTGTAAAGGAGACGCAATAGACAGGAGACAAACAAGCCACTAGGAGGAGCCCTACAGACCTGTAACACCTCCCCCCTTAAGACAGAGGCCTCTAAAAGGACTTTGGTAAAGCCTTCAAAACCCCACACCCAATAACAACAATAACCCAATAAACAATTTTGAATTTTAAAATGAATTTCTTTAAGCTATGTGAGCACTTAACTTTGGTCCATGGGTGTTAACAGCTCACATACATGAGCTGGATGGAAGAACTCTTTGTCCACAGGCCCAACCCCCTCTACCCTCCAGCAGCTCCAACATGCCCTTCCCATACCCAAGGCTCCAGCAAATCCCGGTACCTGGATAGCTACATTTAAGGAGACCAGGCAGAAGAAGAGAATGGAGTAACAGGAGGAGCAAAAGACAGGACAGGACAAACACAAACACACTCACTCCAGCCCAGCCGGGGCGCGGGACAAAGCGTCAGCCATGACATGCCCCGAATGTGCTGTATGCGCAAATTGTATGGCTGTAAAAATAAAGCCCAGCGCATAAGACGCTGACTAGGACTCTTTAACGAGTGGAGAAATTTAAGCGTATTATGATCCGAATAAACAGTGATAGGAACAGCGCCCCCAGCTAGATACACCTCAAAATGTTGAAGACCCCATACTAATGCCAATGTTTCCTTCTCAATAGTTGAATAATTCAACTGATGACAATTAAACTTTCTAGAGAAGAAACATATCGGCCTATCCACCCCCTGCGCATCACTCTGCAGGAGCACAGCACCAGCACCAACATGGCTAGCATCCACCTGCATCTGAAAAGGCTGGTCTAAACGGGGTGCCATCAGAACTGGGGCAGAGGTCAACAACATCCTAACATTATCAAAAGCAGCCTGGGAGGCCACAGTCCATTCAAACTTAACCGTAGCTTTTAATAGGTCAGTCAAAGGGGCTACCACAGTGGAAAAGTTGTGACAAAAGCTTCGTTAATACCCTACCATCCCCAAGAAGCGTCGCAACTCGGGTTTAGTAGCTGGAACCGGGTAATTATCAACAGCCACCACCTTAGCATGGACAGGCTTCACTTGGCCCTGCCCTACAACCTTCCCTAAACACACAACTGTGGCCTGGGCAAACTCGCACTTGGCTAGATTTATTGTAAGGCGAGCGTCCACAAGTCTGGTAAAAAGAGCCCGAATACGGTCCAGATGTTCTGACCACTCATTGCTATATACCACCACATCGTCCAGGTACACAGCGCACCCCTGCAAACCGGAAACAACGCGGTTCATAAGCCGTTGAAGAGAAGCTGGTGCGTTGCGTAACCCGAAACTCATAACAGAGTAGGAGTACAAGCCGGATGGAGTTATAAAGGCTGAAACCTCCTGAGCCCGAGATGATAAAGGGACTTGGTAATAGCCTTTGAGCAAGTCAAACTTACTCACAAACTTGGCTGCTCCCACCCTATCGACACAATCCTCAACCCGCGGAAGTGGAAAAGAATCTGCTTTGGTGATGTTATTCAACTTACGGTAATCCGTGCAGAATCTAAATGTTCCATCAGGTTTGCTGACCAATATACAAGGTGAAGCCCAACTTGAATAGGATGGCTTTGCTAGCCCATTATCTAACAAGTACTTCACCTCTGCCTCTAGATGTCGCTCTTTGTCTGGTGATACCCGATAGAAGCGTTGTCTTATCGGCGCAGCATCACCAACATCAATGTCATGTTCCATCAATTGTGTGCATGATGGTGTATCTGAGAATAAGGAGGGAAAAGCTGACAACAAAGATGTCATCTCTGACGCCCGCTCAGCTGACAAATGCCCAAGCAACGTATGCAACTCTGCCAGTTTCTCAGAGTTCCTCAAACAAGGCTGCAGCACACAGTCGTCAGGCCCTACGACATCCACCTCACAGTGGGCGTTGGTTGACATTGGCCGCTTTCACGTGAGATTCTCATTAGACCTCACGCGTGAATCACTTGTATTTTATTTCTTTTTCCCAAGTGAAGCTGCAATGACCCAAACAACCACCAGGTGGCACTTGTGAGCAGGGTTAGGAATGTCGGCATTTACTACTAGCCAAACAATCCAAAAGTGAATTAAATCCCGAAGCAAGCTGAACATCTTTTCTGCTAGTCTCAAGATAAAACGTGTTATTGTTTATGAAGGTGTCTTCTGTTGGCCTATTGTATGAAGAGGCATCTGGCTGTTTCGTTTAGGTTTGTTTTGCTGTCACTAATGGTTTCATGAGGTCACGAGGCCAGTTTCCACTAAAAGCATAAGCCTATGCTAGATATCCTACCTGTTGCTGCATCATCGTTGATTGGCGTTGTTTGAGATTGTATTCTGTTTTCCAATGGTGTCTAAGTCTATAGCCTATGGCCTACTTTTAACCTGCATTAGTGTAGATATGAAGGCTATATTCCTACCAGTCGTTTCACTGTAGGCTGCTAAAGTCAGCTCTTGCAACTTGTTTGAAGTTGGCAACTTCATTTCAGTCTTTTAAATTCTAATAAATGAAGAGTTATTTTCCAAAATAGCCTATATCCACAATTTTGATGCATTTTCATAAATCACTTTTTAAATGTGACTTTCCAAGTAATTTCAGTGGAATTGTAATTGGGTAATTGTTATTTATCTATTCTTCTGTGTAGCCTAGTTGTCTTTTTAACTATAGGCCTAATACAATGTTTTACACAGTCAGCAACCTTTTTGCATTTACATGCAATGGTAATTCCTTCCATGGAATTACATTTTCTAGTTTAAACTGATGTCGTGTTCCTGGCCACTCAATGTAAAGTAATTAAATATATTTAGGGTTTAATCCATTGTTATGTGTGGTAGCCTATGCCTCCTTTTACTCAAAAGTGACATGGAAGGGCGAGATGCGAACCTTGGCCGCGCACGCAATGTACTGACGCGACACAGCTAAACCACTATGCTGACGTTTCTTTGGAGCTATCTTTCCCCAGATCAGTATGAGCTGCAGGCTGCACTCTCCCAAATCAACACAAACTTCAATCGTCTTCAATTGATCGCAGAAATAAGGTTCATTTTTGTCAATTGTATTATGAACACGTCAATACCATATAATATTATGTTCGCGCAGACTTCTGTATCGTGCAGAAGTAGACTTGTGGCTTTATGATTGACTATTTGTCGAATCAGAGTCACATCTGCAGTAAAATTAGATAAAACTGCCTGCTCGTGATGACGTGCTATTTGTTTATCTATGGTTTATCCTTGAATTTTCGATAAAGTATCTATCTATCTATCTATCTATCTATCCATCCCCAGCTAACATGATCCCATCGAGATCCGTAAAACCGACATTCCTAACCCTGCTCACAAGTGCTACTTGGTGGTTGTTTGGGTCATTGCTGCTTCACTAGGGAAAAATCAATAAAATAAGCGTGATTCACACGTGAGGTCTCGTGAGGATTTCATGTGAAGCCGGCCAATTGAATCCAACACCTACTGTACTTCGAACGCAATGTCATAAGTCCAGGATGGATTCTTGGCGACAGTGCCCCGTCAACCATACCTGCTAACCCCAATTCTCAATCCTGCCACACAGAATGAAAGACGTACAACAATATGCAACGAAAAACTAGAAACATGTCTGAGAGGTGCATAGGTAGGCTATGTGGAAGATGCGTTTTTTGTGTCTGCACAAGTTTGGGGGGTGCTTGATGTTTTCTCCAGCAAGATGCGTTAATGTCATCGTGGCTACGGCAGTGACTGCCCTACACTTCCACCTCATATTAGACCTACCTGCTACCTGGCCTTTCATTTCCTGATCCATCCTCAGACCTGGATGAAATTGATATAGCATTAAATATAGTAGTTGCTTATACACATAGGCCCAGATGCAATGTGCATTATTTCTCTGAGATCATTACTTATTGTTTTGTGCTGTAGTCTACTGTTGTTGGCTTAAATATTCACAATTTACAAAAACTAAACACATAGTATAGATTAGATCACCATGAAAATGTACGCCTTGTAGTAGTAAGTGTTAAAAATGATTAATATATCAGTCAATCTGATTTCACACGTTGTCTAAGCAGCCAAGTCCCATAGACTGAAAAAAATAGACCCACTACTTCCCTAAGTACTAATAGTACTTCCCAAAACCCGAACACTGTCTGCATGACATGACACATGCCCACCAAATATAGGCTACTTCCACCGTGAACACAATACCATAGCGTACTTTCACCCGACTTTCTGCGGGTCATCATGCCATCTAGAAGGAACGGTGATTACATGATTAGGTGGTCCGACCGATGTTATCGGATGCACGCCCCATATATCAATTTATTTATTGTGTCTAAATTATTGCCTATAGTCTGCTGTAGCCTTTATGAGTCAACAAGAAATCTGCAATTTCATTTGCCTAACGCACGTAGCCTAAGTTAGCTTAGCTAGCAGCAGTCTTGTTTTCTGTGGTAATTTATTTCCACCGTAAGTTAATTCATAGGTTACCTGTTGCTGTCTTTCATCCACTTAATCATTTTCTGACGCATCCCCTCCGACGCCTTCTTCTTTTCTTTCCTTCTCTTTCTTAATTGAGCGCCTGACAACTTTTTTGCCCTCTCCATCTTCAAACTAGCTGCTTCAAACAAGCCTCACCACGTTAATAGCCAGAAGTGATTCTGAGCTCTGCTTTCATAAGCAAATCTCTGCCGTGGTTAAAAACAGCTTCTACCAGCTTAGAATTATAGGCAAAATAAAACACTCCCTGTCATATCATAATCTGGAAACAATTATTCATGCCTTTATAACATCACGGCTGGATTATTGTAACTCCCTTTACCTTGGTCTCCCCCAGTCCCTCATACAACGCCTACATGCAGCAGCAAGACTCTTAACTGGGTCAAAAAAGTGGGATCACATCACACCTGTTCTTGCATCCCTTCATTGGCTGCCAGTGCATCAAAGGATCCATTTTAAAATACTACTAATGGTGTTCAGAGCCCTCAACGGCCAGGCCCCATCTTACATTTCAGACCTCCTAATACCCCACTCAGCCACTAGATCCCTGAGATCTTGCAATCAGGGTCTTCTACATATCCACCACTCCAGACTAAAACAAAAAGGTGACAGGGCCTTTGCTGTTGCGGCTCCACGTTTGTGGAACCAATTGCCACCACACATACGTGATGCCCCCTCCATCTCTACTTTTAAATCAAGGCTCAAAACCCACCTTTACACCCTTGCTTTCCCTCCCCCTTAGTTTGATGGTTTTGTGTTTTAAGTGTACTTTTATTTAGTTTTGTTATTTATTTATGTTTATTTTTACTTATTATTATTATTATTATTATTATTATTATTATTATCTTATTTTATTGTATTTCATTGTTTATTGTAGGCCTATTATTTCATGTTATTTCTTTATTTCTTTACCTATTTTTATTACACTATGTACAGCACTTTGGTCAGTGTGAACTGTTGTAAACGTGCTTTATAAATAAATATTACTTACTTACTTTAAATGTAAACAAAATTGACGCTAAGCAGCGCCCCCTCCCCACCTCCTCCTTCTCCTCTTCCCTCCACTGGGGTTTTCAAGCACTGTGGAAAGTAAAGGAGATCGAGGGCGCCCACTGTAGTAACATGACTGATTATAATATTTACCATTTATCAGTGGTCAGGCCCTTACATTTTAAACACATTTAGTGAATAGCCATCATGACTTATTATAATTTAAAAGGGCAAGAATTTTTTTTTTTTTTTTTGGTCAGGTCCGTTTTGGCAGTGCGCCCATATGCACCGCATATACTGCATACCCCACTTTTGCGCCACTGGTTGGGATCATCTTTCGTTGTATCATCGCCGTCCTCCACGTCACGATTGCTGTGCAGAGGTAGGCCGCTGTCTATTTCCTCGGTAATGCCGTCAATTAATAATAAATGGTGGTCGGCCCAATAATCCCCACCACTCTCTCCTCAAGTGAGTCTAAATCTTCACTGTTGCTTTTACCAGCCCCTGTCCTCTGCCGTTCTAATCTTCGCATTGCCTCCTTTTTGCTAGCATTTGAATGTCCTGCCATTTCTTTTTCACGTCCTGCGTGTTTCTCATCACCCCATTACTACTTACGGCATTTACCTTCTCTGTGATCACATCCCAAATCCTTTGCTTTTCAGCATGTGTTGTTGTGGTGTTTAGCTTGGAAAATGAAATTAATTTGTTTTTCTCTACCTCAGTAACTATTATTTCATTGTCCTCCGCCGTAAAGTTAGGCTTTCTCTTTTTCTCGGCCATTGCGCTCGGAGCAGCTTATGACTGACTAAATCAAAGGTTAATTCCTTGCTATGACGGTTGTTAGGGGGAAGGATGCTGATTGCCTAGTTACCACAACATTTACGACAGATTCTCTTTCGAGTTACATTGTACCTTTCGTGTAAGATTAGGCACGTTTCAGTTACACCTGGATCATTATTATTTATGAGTTCGTAAGCCATGCGTACGTGCACACTTACGTCCGATTTTCAAGTTACAGGGCCCAGAGGGTTAAGATGCTCTTAGGGGGGAATTCTCCCCTTCGCGCATAAATAGCGCGTAAGCTTTTATTTTTTTACCGTCTGTTGCGCACCTGTGTTTTACGAGCATTCTGCCGTCCCAGGTTCTGACACACCCACATAACGCAAATTCGAAATCAAGGCGGCCTTATGAAAGAGGCTAGCCTAGAAATCTAGACGCCCCTAGCGGCAGCAAATGTAATTTGGCTGGCGGGGCGGTCTAGGCACGATCCATTGAGCCAGGGAGCTGAGAACCCCCAGCACCAGCGATCCAATCACAGTGCTTAACATAATGGTGACTGACATGCGACCAGAAGTTGCGACGGTAACGCATCCTGTTATTTGAAAACAAGAAGATGATTCGCTTAGCGTTATCCTATTGCATGGAGAGGGAAGGTTACGCATCCTGCTACTTGAAAACAAGAAGATGATTTGTTTAGCGTTATCCTATTGCGGGGAGGGAATTTGAAAGACAACTGTTTATCCCACCCCTCCAATTGAGCCCTGTCTACGGTGAGTGTCCAGACCCTACATCTTGATGTGGGTCTGGCTCGTCAGGTTAGAAAGAGGCGTGATTTATTTAAAAAAGAACCAGACTAATCTACCACCTCCTTAATTTAGGTTGATATGAAAATGTGGAACGTGGACTTTCTCATTGACCTTCTGAATGCCATTTAAATCCAGAAGGAACACCAACCAGTCTTTGATTTTGAAAACATATGCCAGGTGAACTGAATAAAGAACTGCCTACAGTAAAATTATGTGTCATCACATAGCTTAACAAAGAAATTACTTCACAAAATTTTACTTCTGCTGTGTTTATAAAGAGTCAAGACGTGCTTGAGGTGTGTAGATTTATCATTCAAAAACTCACGGTTGACAAAAAGGTTTCGCTGGCAGCTGCCTCGCATAATATCAATTTATCTATGCTAAGAATTTTGTAGACTGACATCTGCAGCTTCGAACACAATAGAGAGACTGGCATAACGAGTTCAATCTCCATTACAGACGAATTAAAAGACGAGAGAATAAACTATGCTGCTCCACTATAGTGTAGACGTCTGTGCAAATGTATGGATGACTTCGGTGAAGTTTGGAAGAAATGGACAGATTCGAACGAAGTATGCTATGGGATTATGACTACACGTCAAGTTATAACTGAAGATGCACATTCGGTAAGCTCCAATACTCAAAGTGAATGATTGTAACGGGGTTTTCACTATTTAACACTAGAAGCGGCAAGCGCCGGTCATTTGACCGTTGACGCGTATTACTAGAAGCGCCGTGTAGGTTTGACCTAGATATACCTAGATCTGCCGGGCTGCGGTCTTTTGACTGCAGTGATTACAAAATGTTTTTATTTTTTTTTCACTCCATTAAACTCCAGGACCCTACGTTCACGACTTTCCCTAAATACGTGTGTTTTATCACCCAGAATTTTTACATTATCAAAAGCACACCGGTACAAGCTAGTTTAGAGCTATTTTGCGCTCACTTATGTGACAACACTATGGCTGTGTCTGAAACATCAGTACGCACGCTGGGCAGTGTGCATTTTCCGGAAGTTACGTCAGAATAGACTGTCCGAAAGTCAAGCGCTCTCACTAGTTGGGTACTTCGTTTGTCGTGATTTCCAAGCGTGCATCGATGCATCTTTTTTGCCCTCAGGTATCCCATAATCCATTGCGCAGCGCAGGTCAAGCTCCACATGTCATGCAAATCGTCAACACACCCTCCTCCCCGAGTCAGGTGATGCCAACTAGTTAGTGCTGTCCAAATGTAGGTAGGGATGCATACTGAGGAGCAAGCTAACTAAGACGCTACTGGAAAGAAGGTACTATCCAGCGTGCACGCTTGACTTCTGGACACAGCCATCGTTGTCTCACTTTCGGCCATGTTTGTCCAGGCTGCTATTCTCTTTTCTCACAGCAGATGTCGCAAGGGTTTCCTGTCAGTCGGGCATGAGAATAATATTTTACCATAAAACATATGTGCAATATGTAGTATATATATGTGATTTATTTTAATAACTATTTTTCATTTACATGGCATAGTCTATGGAGGCAATTTACAGTGGTAAAATGCAAGTTTTGAAAACGTGTGGCCTACGTGTGTAAAAAATATTTTCAGCTGAAATTCGTCGTAGTCTATTTATGTACGTAGGGCGCGTATGCCTACGTACATTCATAGTTGTATATCTTATCTTCTATCTTTTAAAGCTCAGACTAATGTATAAGCATTTTCTTACATATTTGCTGGACTAACTGAGTTGCGTCGCTTCAAATACCTATTTCCAATTGCACAGAGTACAAAACGTTAAGTGGTGCAACGTTAACCAGCTCGACTAGTACGCAGGAGACCTGGGATCACAACTCGGCACGATGTAGCTTATATTGACTGAATTCACTGACGGTTTTTCAACGTCGACGAACAATTCTTTTTTGTTAATGGTTTTTAATAACAAACTATCTGAAATAAACGGATGAATCACAATACTGTTTACCAGAGGTGTGGACTCGAGTCATGTGACTTGGACTCGAGTCAGACTCGAGTCATGAATTTGATGACTTTAGACTCGACTTGACAAAATATAAAAAGACTTGCAACTCGACTTGGACTTTAACATCAATGACTCGGACTTTCACTTGGACTTGCGCCTATTGACTTGTAAAGACTTGCTACTTCCCATAAAAAAACGAAAGACAAAAAGATAAAATGTAGACACGGACTGATCTATCTATATTTATGTGTGTGCGCCTGTGCGTGAGACAATGCGCGTATTCGGCACAAAATCCAATCAAATCACTTACTGTAGATTGTTTTGATTCGACAGCGGCCAACCACGCGGAACAAGCTAGACAACACGCAGGGCAGGACAACGAACGTGAATGCGCCAGCAAAATGATACCTAAGATTATTTCGTTAATTCGTTTGCCTACAAAAATTACGTGGAGACCAACAAGAAACGAATGACTGTGTAGAACTTGTTAAATTCCTCCCAGCTTCATCCTAGCCTGCTTTTGCCATATGCCTGGTAGGCTACTATGAAACCAAACTGGTAGCCTACCCTACTGATTCTGTTGTCTAATTGATGGATTTAACCACGATTAGGATTAGGCTTTTAAAAGGTGGAACATTTTCACCTCAAACGTGCGCTGTATCATATAGCCACTGCGTGTTTTTGTGTACATTCACATTAAATCCATTCCACTAACATTATCAGGAGGAGAAAAGGCTACCATAACGTTTTATTTTGAGCACTGGTTGTTACTCATTGGATACATATCAAACTCCATGTCATGGTAGAGTAAGTTAAGCACCCACCCAATTAAACATGACCAAGGAAAAAGTGAACGGGACAACAATGCCATGCCACGGTAACCTACCTAAATCATAGAAGTTAACATTGCAAGATATTTTCTATGACATCAGAAATATTTTCATTACCTTGTCAGTTTTTTGAACATTCATTTTATTTAATGAAAACATATATCCTTGAACTATGTGTGACTATTTTTCTAATCTAACCGAATGAAACCTAATTACGTTCACGTACTTCTTAAAGTGACAGGCACTCAATTAGACCTACACACCACCTGTAATATCATTAAAGACAAGTGTAATCAATATGAAGTATTCAAATTACTGATACTGAATATTTTTAGCTATAAGTAATTATGCAGATCCTAAAATACTATAAATTGTTAACAAAATATGTCAAGTTTATGAATTCAAAATATGAAATAGACACAAGACACACCATTTTCTGTGTGTGTGGACTGGAGGTTTGAGCAGAGACTAGGATTACCACTGCTGTGAGTTATCTGTATCCCCCTTATGGCAATACGGTTTTGCCTTTTTGTAATGTAATAAACATGGTCACACATTATAAAACTCTTTCAGCTTGTGTAGGCCTATCAGTGGTTTCTTAACAAATTGAACACTTTTTAACACATAGGGCCTATATTTCATTGAGAATGTGCTAGAGATACCATTTGGCATTTCTGCTAGACAGATTTGCATCTCAAACTCTCCAGCACACACAAATTCAATTGACAAAATACCTGTTTCACTCGATTTTTAAAAAGACTCGAAAGGACTCGAAAGTCAGACCGTAGGACTTGGGACTTGACTTGAGACTTGTTGGCCTTTGACTTGGACTTGACTCGGGACTTGCCTGTCTTGACTCGGGACTTGACTCGGGACTTGAGGACAATGAATTGAGACTAACTTGTGACTTGCCAAACAATGACTTTGTCCCACCTCTGCTGTTTACCATTAACGAAAAATAATTTCGCCAGCCAATAATTTTCTGAGCCAAATTGAGCCGCTATATGACAAACTTTGGCTAGGCCAGTTAGACTTTTTGCATCTAAAAATAATTATATCATAGAGACACACGCGAAAAATAAACGATAGCCTAGAAACTAGGCCTACATGAGATTTTCCCACTGGATACACCACATCAGTATTGTGCTCGTTGCTACGATACACAGGACTCACAGTGAGTTGACGACCAATTAAAATGACATGGGGGAGAAAAGCAAGCAAGGTAGCCTAATTTTGATCTCGCCTTACATACTTTCCTAATTCCTACGTAGGGCTACTCAGACTTTTGTTAAATCTTCAGGGCCCGGTTGCACAAACACCAAAACCAAAGATTGATGATATGAACCAAATATTCTGGAACAGGAGGATTTACAGCATTGAATGCGATAGGCTATTAGGCTACTGCACCTTCCACCGTTTCCTTTCCAGAGATTGCTGCGCTGTTCACAACGCATGCAGTCTACATTGAAGTGAAACGTGCAGAACGTTGTCCAAAACAATACAATAACATCGTGTGTTGAGATCTAGTACAATATAGACATCTGTAGACATGAAGTGGTAACTAAAGCCATTGGCCGGGTTTCCCAAAATTGTTAAGAAGCTCTTAAGTGCTAAGAACTTCTTAGGAGCGTTGTAAGAATGTTCTAAGAACGCTCCTAAGAAGTTCTTAGGACTTAAGAGCTTCTTAACAATTTTGGGAAACCCGGCCAATATCATTCATGAAAACTTTGGCGGCTGCAGCAGCATTTAGGTTTTGGCTGAGCCAGCTGTTATTCTCAAAGCAAATGGCTTAGGGGTCTATACATAACACACTATCCATTGCAAACATAGCCTATTTGAAACCGATCATTCCCCCTCACCCATACACTCGTCTAGGCTACTTAGGCTACAGACATCACCGCGGCATTGAGGACAATTAACTGCCACATGACACATGGCTTAGTGCAAACTGAATTTATGACCAAACGATTTGATTCGTGCACGAAGTGCCATCTAGCTATCATTATGTGTAAGTAACAGCCTCCCAGTCTAAGGACTCAGCGGTCTTTTGATAGAGAGAGTTACGCATTTTGGGTGGAGCAACCCCAATATCTGGGCGTTTCTTATATATACAACTCTTGTGCGCATTCTGCCATGGCTTAAGCACTTTTCCAGCTACGCACTCTGGAGGGCTGGAATAAGGTCGAGCGCCACTACAAGGTGAAACAGCATATTGCTCATGTCGGCAGAAGGCCTAGTGCTAAATACATGTAGGCAACACGGAATTTACAAATTTACATTACAGTATCAAATGTGATGCTTATAAGCTGATACAGCTTCATGTCTTCCGCATTACAGTGTCACACAGTGGCATATTTCGCGCCATTACCTTCACTGGCTTCATATAGTGAAAATCACGTTATAATCACCCACTTTCAGTATTGGATCTTACCGATTGTGTATCTTCAGTTTTAACTTGACGAGACGTCATAGTCCCATAGCATACTTCATTCGACTCTGTCCGTTTCTTTCCAACTTCACTGAAGACATCCATACGCACAGACGTCTGCACTATAGTGGAGCAGCATAGTTTCTTCTCTCGTCTTTTAATTAGTTTGTAATGGAGATTGAACTCGTTATGTCAGTCTCTACTGTGTTCGAAGCTGCAGATGTCATGTCTTAGTATAGATAAATTGATATTATGCGAGGCAGCTGTCAGCGAAACCTTTTTGTCAAGAAATTTCGTGAAGTAATTTCTTTGTTAAGCTATGTGATGACACACCATTTTACTGTAGGCAGTAGGTAGTTCTTTATTCAGTTCACCTTGCATACATTTTCAAAATCAAAGACTGGTTGGTGTGCTTTCTGGATTGAATGGCATTCAGAAGGTCAATGAGAAAGTCCACGTTCCACGTTTTCATATCAACCTAAATTAAGGAGGTGGTAGATTAGTCTGGTTCTTTTTTTTTTTTTAATAAATCACGCCTCTTTCATAAGACCGCCTTGATTCCAAAATTGCGCGGTGTGGGTGTGACAGAAGCGGAGATGGGAGAATCCGCTTAACAGAGAGGCGCGCAACAGAACTGCGTAAAAAAAAAGCTGACCCCCCCCCCCCCCCCCCCCCTCCCCACTTAGTTCCAGTGTATGGAACTCTGAATGCTTAAGGATTAAGCAAGAGATTTTGGACAATTCCAAGCTCCCAACTTTGTGGGAGGTTTGGGGGTGGCCACTTCCTGTTCCAAAATGGCCGTGCACCAGTGCACAAAGCAAGGTCCATAAAGGCAAGGATGACAGAGCTTGGTGTGGATGAACTTGACTGACTACAGCATTAAACAGGAGATTTTGGATAATTTCATGCTCCCAACTTTGTGGGAACAGTTTGGATGGCCACTTCCTGTTCCAACATGATACCCTACATACCCTGTGGATGTCTAACAGAAGATGCCCAAAGTCGAACATCAAAACAAATAGTAATAGGCTGATCTGTCAGATGTAGCCATCAATCAACCCGAATCAACCGAAAACGCTGTGATTCCTTGTGAAGGCCTGATGCGGCCTTAACAAGGGAAGACATGCGATTGGATACAAATGGATACCACACCCCCCACGTTATTTGTTGACACAATCTGTCAATCAAATCGCAAAGCGGACAGCGTTAGTATGGTAGTAGGCTTCTAGGCTAGTCGAGAATGATCGGGGAAGGAGAAGCAGAAGCAAATAATAAATGGTGATATGAAATTTTATTAAAAGACAATATTATTTTTTCGTTTAGTTTGAAAATAGTTAGGCCTTCAGAGAAGGCAAGGCCCTGACGGTCCGCCACTGATGCAGGGTATGTGATGATGTGAGGCTATTTTATTTCCAAAGGCCAAGGGAACCTTATCAGGATGCATAGTATCCTGGATCCATGAAATAGCTGGCCTTTAAAAATATAAAAAAAAATCTTCATGCCTCTATGGGAATTTAACATAGGGGTCAAATAGTTATTCCCGGGTATTTTAAGGAAGAACATACGATTTTCATTCACAAAGAAAATTGGTGTCCTTAAGGTTGGATTTTTACCTTATTTTTTTTTTTAATTAAGGCATTAAGATCAATATCCAAAAGATGATTTTATATTCCTCTTTTTAGTCAACTTTAGCATGGGCTCGAATACTTATTCTACCCACTGTATAACGAATACATTTCACAGTGAATAGTTATTCACCGTCATTGCAAATTGGTAATGACGGATAAAAGTGAAAAGGCGAAAAGGCACACATGATGTAAGCATGCAACGCCTCTGCCAGATAAATGTCCTTAGGTTTTTTATTTAGTCGTTCAAACATTATTGGGTGTTGGGTATTATTGGGTATAAGTGTTCTTTCAGTTTTTTTCTATGGTAACCTATTGTCAGTCGATGCTGAAAGTAATGGTGTGTAACTGTTTTGTCGTTGACTAAGACCACAGTGAAGTTAGTTTAAGTTTGCCAATGAGTTTAAATAATCGACGAGTGCAGATACGTACAGCTATATCTGCTAGGTTTTAGTAAATAAGGTTTAGTGGAATACATGTTCCATATGGTTATGTGCAAGCAGAGTCCTTCTAATGCGTCAGTGACCATTAAAATACTGATGCACTGTTTGAAATTGTGCTGCTTGCTCTTAAAGTTAATGACAAATGTCACTCTAGTTGGTTTAAAGGATGTTATGCCAAAAAGGCACCCATAACTGATTGAGATACATTTTAAAAAGAAAACACTCCCAGTGTGGACTGGACAGACTGTCAGAATTACAGGCCTGTTTGATTCTGCACTTGTTACCTTGCTAGATAGTGGTAGATCACAAGTTATTTGACCATGGAATTTAGCATGTTTACACGTGTTGGCAAAATAAGATTTTGTTCATTCTTTAGCTTGCTTGACTTTTACACACACACACACACACACACACACACACAGTATAGCTTCTATTAAAGGGAACATGTTATGGTAAACTGAACATTCCCAGTTTGCTGTATTTGTGTAACCACATTGCTTAAGTCAAATTAAATAGTTTTCATTTACCTTGTTAAACTCATGTATTAATTGGCAGGGGCGGAGTGGGACACAAAAATCCACCGGGAATATTCTGACCACACCGGCCCCCTACCGAACCAAAAAAATGCCACCACCATGCATTTTTACATCTCTACCTTGCCCTCTCCTTGGGCCTGCTCCTCTCACTGCTCCTGCACCTCTCACTGCTTCTCTTACTGTTCCTGCACCTCCTACTGCACCTCTCACTGCATCTCTCATTGGGTGTGCTCTTCTCCCTGGGCCCCTTGTTCTTACTTTTCCTCATCCAGATATAACAGTATTTGTCTTTTTCTGTTTCCGTCTCCAAAAAAATCACCTCCTCCTTCAAGTGTCAATGTAATAGAGAGAAATAACCCCTGCCACTGAGTCTAAGACAGACTGGAATCAGCTGTGGTTGGCCCCATACCCAACATAAATCATCTGTGTGCCAATTAGATAGATAGATAGAAAGATAGATACTTTATTGATCCCCAAGGGGAAATTCAATATTATTCAATTGTTTGTTTATTATCAGCTGAGATATATTGTTTTTGAACTGATACCATTGCAGAAGCAGAGGTTAAGGTTTGGATGGAATATTGTTTTAATTGTGGTATGTTGTGTGTTAACATCTGTAAATAATAGAAAAACGATCCATAATTTTGTTGAGAGGTATAACTTGTCTGTTAAGAAAATGTAAGCATTGTTCACTGCCTGCATATTGTGCGAAAACGACATGAAATGTGTGAATGGTATGGCCACAAAAGACGGATGCTGTGCTAACTGGGAGACTTACAGTAGAGTTTTGAAAATGTGACAACTGTTTGGACAAATGTAGCCACTGAAAAAAACTGTAAGCCATCGATTCGTTTGAAATGTAAATGAGTTAACTAGCTTGTGATATTTTCCGTCTAGTAATAGTAACGTAGTTGAGCTTTGTGTCAGTGTTTTTCATTCTGTCAAATTTACCTGCACTTGTTGATGGCCGTGGACTTGGCTACGGATAAATCTGTTTTGAGCATTGATGCATGCTCCTCCAGCAGTCGCTTCTTCTTAATTCTGCCCTTTTCAGCCCCCTCTTTCTCTTTCCTCTTCTTGCCTTCCATATTAATCACGCAAGCACCACCTGCTAATCCGTTCACTATCAAAACGCTAAGCTCACTAATACAGGCTAAAGGGCCATGTCATTAAAGGAGGGGCCGCTCATCTATCCCCCTACATTTCTGTGATAGACTTGACCTAGCAAACGTATTTGCGATTCCCAGGAGGCTTTGCTGTTCTATTTTGAATGTATTTGTGACCAAAAGAGTTAAATAACACTTTAATAATATATAAACAATTAAATCAAGACACCCAAAGGCTATACCAATGCACTGATGAGAGAAAACTGAGATGAATAGGCCTGTAATTAATAGGCTATGTAAGGTAACCGTGACTAAGGCATATCGCAACTAAATGGTTTATATAGTGCTTGGCTTTCTATTTACAATAAATGAACTTTAGGTGACTTCTTAGGGGACAGAAGTTCGAATCATAAACTCTTGTGATAACAAATAAATATTGGCCTACTAGCGGCCGCTCAGGCCCGTCATGGGCCAAATCTAATACAACGTAGGCCGGCCGGCCGGCCTGGCGGGAAATGTCCCGAATCTCCCGATTACCACTCCGCCCCTGTTAATTGCTAATATACAGTACATTAGCAATAAACATGAGTTTAATTAGGCTACGTTGTTTTCAATTGGAATAGCCTGACTGTACACAACACAAACCCCGGTGGTTTGTACGTAATGCAATGTTTTGAGCACCCTTTTTCCTATTTCCTTTCTGTTCCTTGCTTTTCTCTGCTATTTTGAAAGAGAAATATGACACATATTTAACAGATTCAATGTAGATAGAGCATTTCAACACCCCACAACAGTTGGTTGCTCGGATGCAGTGAGGGTTCACTGTTAATACACTGGCATTCTGTGCATGTCAGACTACACATATATTGACACGAGCCACTCACTTGACACTTGCAGGCTGGATGTGGTCCACAGGCTACTATTTGGGGAACCCTGAAGAAGAGAATGTGGGGGATGGGTCAAATGTAAATGTAAATGTAAATATCAAATGTCCTCTCTCTCTCTCTGTGTGTGTGGCAGAGAGAACAAATGAAGACTTAAATGTTTTTCTTTTTCTTTTTTAAGGTCTCCAGTGAATGTACATCTGACAAGGCATCCAGCAGCGTCAAACTGATTTTTCCTCCAGCATATCAACACGAGACATCATTATAATATGTCCCAATATACGTGTTCTTTTAACCCTCTCTAGCATACTTTAACTATGAGACTTACTGTGCTCTCCCATCATTAATGAATGATCATTTTTCTTTTTTTCCTGTTCAAAATAAGCATTAAATATTTCATATATCATTAAATATTGTGTTTCCTTGAATACTGTATGCACTCATTTGTTAGAAACTATTCCAGGGTTAGTTTCCAGTGAAAATAGTGTGAAGCCCTAATTAATCTTCATTACAATATTCAAAAAGACACTACACTTTAGCTTGTGTCAGTTCAGCTCAAGGACCAATTCCCGATACTCCTTAACAAAAGAGAAATATTAACAAAAAAACAAGCTTATTTTAATTCCCATAGTCTTTGCATTGCCCATGATGTCACAATACAGCAATTGAACTACAGTAAAGGCTGGCTTACATTGTACGATTTTGGTCTGTTTTAACAGTCGGCGACTACATTTCCAAAATTGGGTGGAAATCATGGGAGTTGTACTGGAATCGCGGCGCGCTACCGTCAACTAAATCGTTTAGTGTAAGGTGCCAATCTTAGCGGTTTTAAGTCCGTCGGAGTCAGTCTTTTTCTAGTTTTGCCGTTACGACAATATCAAACATGTTTGATATTATCGGAAGTCTTTTCAGTCGTGGCTCATGCAAATAGTGACGTGAACATTAAAAAACAATAGTGACCACGCTCCAACACGAAACAGGAAGGGGCAAAATAGGCGACAGCTGTAGCTTAGCCTAAATGATTATTTGCTATTTAATTTCTTATAAATTATTAGTCTAATTATTCTGTGACAGAGCAGCTCTATATCTGTTAGGGATGTCACACATGAAACAATGCTGCAGAAACGCGAAAAAAATGACTTTGATATGAGTAGGCTATCATATGAGTTCCTGGTGATGACGTGTAGCCTAGTTTACGATGGAAATAATTTGAAGGAATCTAGTAGCAGTCTTGTAAATAGTGACCCACAGTCTTTGCAAAATCCTAATCTGAGACTGGCCTGTGACTAGACACTCAATGAATTGTCTTTAGATGTGAGAGGGTCTGAGACTGTCTGTAGTCTTTTCCAAATCTTTGCAAAGTCTGTCAATGTAAGGTAGGCTTAAGTTACACGTGTTCCAACTGCCAATTGCTCAACTTCTAGACCCCCTTTCTCTCTGTATCTTGATTGGAAATAATGATATGAGGCACTTTCCTTTCTCTCCATTCACTTTCTTCAAACCATTTATTCATGCATTAAACTGTCAATCTATCAATATCCATTATTATTTGGCTAAGTTGCTTCCTATAAACCATGTTTAAATGGCTATAGCCTGCATTTAATATAAGATAGAAATTCTGCCGCACACAATACTATCAGTGTACTTCGAGAGTTTGTTTAGAGCCAGTGATACTGTAGTCAAGGAAACGCTACATCAGTACTTCAGTACTCTTTTTTTTTTAAGTATATTTTTTGGGGCTTTTATGCCTTTTAATGTGACAGGACAGTGTAGAGTGACAGGAAGCGAGTGGGAGAGAGAGTAAGGGTGGGATCCGGAAAGGACCACGGGGCGGGAATCGAACCCGGGTCGCCGGCGTGCAGTGCAGGTGCCCTAGCCAGTCGCGCCACGACTGGGGCCTGTACTTCAGTACTCTTTTAACAATAATTGGTCTTCTTCGATCTGTGTCTCGCAGGCTTGTGCAAAATAGAATTGAATTGAGAATGACTCCTAAATTCCAATTCAATCCTGTCAAAAACAGGATGTAGAATTACAATTTGAATTTGAATTAAAGTAAGTTGAATTGATTAACAATGAAGTCTCACAAAATATAAAAGGCACCTTCCATCCAACTGTCTCTTTCGTCCATTTCAAACCAGGGTGTGAAGTGTTTGTCAAAACAGGGTCAATCTCTCTTGACATGACCGTACAGCAATTTAATTTCTTCATATTTGTGACCTTCCACAGCGAAATCAGTCACATTGTTCAAATTTTCAAAATTACAGTTATTACGTTTTCACGAAAGGGCATAATCAACCTTCAAAACGATACCTATATCTAATGAATTGAACGTCATATTACTGAAATATAAACATTCAAAAGGAGTTGAGTTCATCCTGTCATGCCAAGAGAAAAACGGAGAAATCTGCCTCTGAAGTTGACTGTCGGCTCAACACTCACAAACACTTTGTAAGGTCGTCGCTATTTCAACAACACGGCACGCGGATAGCTTGGTGGTCGTCTTTGAATGCATTTACCGTAAATATTAGAGTAGAGGGGCAAAAACGAGACGCCGCTCACATTCTGCTGGAGCTACATTTCTCACCTCAAGAAACTCACGTTTTTAGACTAGAAAAGGTATGTTTTTCAGCGAGAAAACACACAAAAAAAATCCACGATTTTAGCACAAGTAACATAAATGGTCGTTTTTCTCGAAAACGCCTGTTGCGACAAGCGACTGGTTTTGCCGTGGAGAGTCACATTTAGGTATATAATACACACCGTTCTAGGAAAAACAAAGATCCTAAAAAAAGGCCTGTCTACACCAATTTACAGACTATGTCCTACCACATTATATCTGTCAACCAAATTATTCAGTATGAAGAAACACAGGACAGGGTGGATTTATCCTTTTATGTGCCAACACCTACTAAGAGATTTCCAATAGAAGTGACACAGAGGAGTTTTCAAGTGGGCACAGTAAATGACTTTATTTTAAAAATAAAAATAAAAACAGAGTATTCAACATCGGAAATGACAAAATTAGAGCTAATTCTACCCCCGAAAATGCAAAGTAATTCCAAAACGACAAAAATCATGTTTGGGCATAGTATAGAGCTTTGTGGAAGTCTCAACATTTTCAAATTTATTTTTGTACTCCGTGTTCAAGGTACCGATAGTGCAGTCATTTTAGCGTGGGGGAAATCCTCTGTGGGGTGCTCCACGTCCTCTAAAGCCACCTCTCTCCCCACGGAAGTTGGGTCGATTGCGCTCCCGACCACGATCACCTCTAACAGCTGCTGGCCCACCTCTGCCTCCTCTTTGAGCTCCCCCACCTCTCTCAGTCTTGGTTTTGGGGGGTGGAGACTTGGGACGAAGCCTCTCAATGTCCTCTGTGCAGCCAGAGAGGTGGGAGAGCTGGAAGAACTCCTCGTAAGCCTCTGCATTAAAGTTACTATTTGTCAGAGTGGGACCAACAGTTAGCCATCCTATAATAAACCAAAAACACACAAAGTATCAGTTACATATAAGACCAGACACATTTATTTGACAAGTATACAAATAAAGCACAAACAGAATTCTATGTAAGATGGCAAAACAAAATGACAAAGCTCGCTTTTCCACAATGGGTGCTGTTACGGCCAGCTTGTTACAGACCGTGTCCCTCTTTATGTTGCGGACAACAAACTTCAAAGCAAATAATAATTTATTGAATTAAACTAAACAACGTTACCAAATAGAAAGTGTCTAGGGGAAAAATGAATGGGAGTGACATGTGCGTGTGTGGATGCAATGAAGGTATCAGTAGAATATGTAGGAGACAAATAAATGAGTAGACAAAGAAAAGAGAGATATAAACTAAAGGAGAGTGCAAGTTCAAGAGATAATCAAAATAGGTGCCTGCATGAAAGAAGAAAAGTGCCCAATGGAAAAGAGAGGACAGCCCCTAATATAGTAACACCTGGGTACAGGTGCTCCCAATTATCAATTAACCTTCCCAAGGCCCAACCCCCGCCCGTGCACTGACACGGGATGGCCTGAGGGAGGCACAGGGTCGTAACAGTGCAGACATCTTGATTTTTAATGATAAGAAGAATTTCACTAGAGGAAGACTCAATAGAAGAAATTCACTTTTATCTTTGCCAAGGTAAAAAGAAAACAATGTGCCAGAAAACAATTACTCCACTAAATGCTCCATGTTGCAAAAATAAAGCGAAATGTGACTGGTTATTCACAGATTTTATATCCCTCTTTTTAGGCAACTTTAGCATGGTATCAAATACATGTTCTCCCCACTGTATGTAACATGTTTAAAACTATTGCATTTTATGGGGGAAGACATCAAATTTCTTGAGGCACCTACCACCCCCAAAAGTTGACATGTGAATATATTGTGCCAATCATGTAGTGTGTTGTGAATACATTGTGCCAATCATGTGGATAAGTGCCAAAAATGCGCTGCAATATGGCCACTGAGTGAAGGAACTTGTCTAAAAGGACTTTGTCTATAGTACAAAACAATGTGATATTTTTATACATCACCTGGCCTAATGGTACTGTCACGACCAAACAGGTGTAGCCTTCGGCGTCCAAGGCAGAAGTGCTCAATGATGTGGAAAATCTCAACTGGTTTCTCAATGTTTCCAATCTCTGGCTCTTCAGTAATGATCAGGTCAATGTCCACATTTGCATGGATGAAGTCACCATCTGTGCTGCGCCGCACTGTACCTTTAATACCCATCAGACAATGTTCCTGGAGACAAAACATTATGCAGCGCTTAGCAAATTCAGTGTTGACTATATATAGTATAATTACTGGTTACTTTTGGCCTGAAAATAAATAAATGGCTGGGGCAACAATAGTGGACTATTCTGAAGTGGCCTTCAAGCCCTGATCTGAGTCACATCTAACATCCATGGAAAAAAACAGACATGCAGTCTGGAGAAGGCACATTTTAAGCCTGAGAACTTCGAAGACATTTTGTTTGATTTGATGTAACTTCTGCTCATATATATAGTAGGGTGGTCCTTGTATGGGGTCAACATTTTTTTCTCACCCCTTAAATGTGTTAGGATATCAATAAAAACACACGGTGCAAAATTTTGAATTGTTCCTACAATATATTTTTGTAGTTTTGAAAGTAGCATCCTGCAGATTGTTCACAGCATATTTCACAGAATAACACTCATAATCACTCATCAGTACTATCTTCAGAACCATAGCCAAGGTCTAGCTTATTTATCCTGGCTGCAGATAAAGCAGGATATGTTTTTCCCAATATGTTACCAAATTAATAAATAAATGCTGAAGCGACGACGGAGACGGAGATGTTTGGCGATTTTTGATCAATCGCCATTGACATTTCAGGGTTCCCACTCTAAGTCAGACTTAAAATTACCTGACTTTTCCCTGACCATAAAACAGAATTTCCATGACCTCGAAACCAGCATTTCCCCGGCATGTTTGCCTGAAGTGACGCCATCAGCCAAGATATTGCATTCTAGAATGTTGCACATTTTTAGAGCAGGAAATGTTTCGAGCAAAACAACAACATTAAAGGTGCATCCACACATGAAACGAGAATACACAGCAGGTTTTGACTAATACATAATTTACTGTTAATAAAATTCCATGATATTCCCTGACTGTGCAAATTGACCAAATTCCCTGAATTCCAGGAATTCCCTGACCCGTGGGAACCCTGCGTTTGAGAGAACAGTGTGCTAGATAGACCACAAGGACCAGTGTTAATAGGTGAATAGGAGTAATGTGTGCTGGTGATCTGACAGCTGTGCTCAGCGACAGTCAGCTGTTTGCTGATTTTAAATCTTCCGGCAGTGGGTCGCACAACCCACGTCATGGACAGCTCCGCCCATGTCTCAGCAAAGCCGCTTCATAGCCGGCTCGCATTCACACTGCAGTCGAGCCGACGATATGTGTACCCCCAGAGAAGGACAATTGCCAGCATAAAATACCTCGCCAATTAGCCAGCTCCAGTGTGAACGCTCGGGACTAGCCGCCTAATCGCCGCTTAATCGTCGGCTAGCTGTGCAGTGTTAACAATGACACATATTGACAACTGAAATTTGATTGGTTGTTGGCAGCCATTTTGAAAAATGTGTTCATTGGCAGATTACGAAATGTGATGAAATGATGTCAGGGGAAAGTGTGCCAAATTTCACGCTCTTATGTCAAATAGCTCATGAGATATTGCTATATGGTGGGTGTAGCGCCCCCTGATATTTAGTATTTAGTGTGCATCCAAAGAATGTCGCATTGATTGCGTGTACCAAGTTTGAAAAGGATTTTAAAGGAAAATATCTGACAATTGAACCATGATGGGATGTTAACATGTGGCTGTAGTAGCATAGCCTGACGACGTCATACTCAATTCTTATCAGAGTATGAGTCTGAAACTGCTCCATTCAGCTGCGATTATGGGGCGTGATTCAACCGATACAGTGCGGGGGGGATAGCTCTGCACTCATTGGATAGACCAAACCAAACAGAACAAGTTATTGGCTGTCAGTATCTGCGAAATCTAAGACAGAAATATGTAGCAGCCTAACAGGGTAGGCTATGGAAAACATCCTCCTTCGTTTTTAAAAATAATTCCTTCAAACTGTATGCAATGAACAGCTGGGGAAGTGTGTCGTTAACCCAACGAGCAAACAGACATTTTTAAACAAACGGGAACAACATCACCCAAACATGCTGTTTTAACTGGGTGAAAGTGAAACTGAAGTTTTCCCACATATCCTCGTTGGTCTAAGTGTTCAGAAATAGTTGTGCGAATCCGTGATAAAACCTCCGTTTCAATAGCTAAGATAAACGAAAGGCCAAACTGCATGAACAAATTATGCATTCATCGCCATAGCGTTTCTGTTGCAATCAAAATCAACCTAAGCGAACATGGTCTCACACCCAACTCGTTGAACGAGGACGCATGCAGCCGTGAACGTCACTGCTGTTCATATGTCAATCATCACGTAAAGCCCGCCCTGTGAAATGTGATTGGTCCGAGCCGAAGTGTATCTCGAATAGTAGCAGCTAAACGGAGCAGTGCCAGACCGAAGTTCCCTGCAGAAAAAGAATGGAGGCGGGGCTAAACTTCGGTCTGGCATCCAGGCTAGTAGTAGCACCCCATACAGACAGAATTTCACAAAATGTGGTGTGTGTCATGTCTATCAGGTTGGACTTCACTTTGAACGCCGAGTTAAGACTGGGCTGGCTAAAGCCCTGTTGGTGCAACCAGCCCAACGTTTAACGTTAGCTAACATTTTGTTTGAGTGTCGTTAGCTAAATAGACAATAGTGCTTACATTAACGTTAGGTTTGTCTTTATCTATTGATAACGTCACCTAGAGCTAACTGGTTACTGTAACGATAATAAGCAAATCAAGAAAGGAGTAGGCTACGGCAGGAGACAAGATGATAACGTTGGGGTTTATCGCACCTGTGGCATGGTATCAACGTTAGATTGCTTCATCTAGTTACTCACGAGTGTTAGAATGGTTTGACAGCTGTACAGCTTAATGAGCACTGAGGTAACAATCCATCTTTGCCGCTAAAGTGCCTCAACGTTAACTCTGGGAGATGGGAGATTTGAACTCTTTTATCGTAAATATCTCAAAAAGTATAAACTTCACAAATGTGAAAAATACATTGTCAAATCTCCGTTACAAGACCGTCAAACGGTTCAGTGGTTTTAGCGTTATTAACCGTTGATTTTGGTCGGAAGAAGAATAATAATAATAGAAGAACAGTGATAACAGTACATTGCATTTAAACATGCAATGTAATTACATGCAATGTAATAATAGGAAAAGCTAGTAACTCAATGAGTGCCTGCGCAGCTTTGCTGCTTCGCTGCTAGACCCCCAATCACATACTTAGAATTTGTCCATGGGGACCCTCTCTACACTACCACTGAAGGCTATTTTGAGCCTTGTCAAGGCCCCCAAAATCATACTTAGAATTTGTCCATGGGGACCCTCTCTACACTACCACCGAAGGCTATTTTGAGCCTCGTCAGTGGTTTGAAACTAGTGATTTATTTTGACATGGTTCCATGACCGCTGCTAGCTTGGCTAGTGCCACATCTCAATGAGACGGTCTGGGAATCAAACATTCATTCTTTCGTATTTGAAAAAAATGGCAAGATCTGTATATTGGGAGCCGCAGATGTCCATCAAATGCGTCTGTGCATAGCTCCGTCTTGCTTTCCCCCCTGTTCTGTGATTGGTCCCCTATCTGAGTCAAAAATTGTGGTGGTAGTTTACAGTTTACAATTGCGCGTAAAGCAGCATGGGAACACCCAGGCTAGACCGCTGCCACAAGCCATAAGCCATTTATAAGTTATATAGCGGCTAAGCCATTAAGTTTAGAACAAGTTCGCCACTGCACCCTATCAAAATGACCTTGGTGGCGACTTGAACCACGACAGAAAGGTGCTTTGGAGGAACATGGTAGTGATATTTGTGAGTATTTTCAATAAAATATGTTAAAATTCCTTGCACTGGCTAATAGTAGTACGTATTAAGTAGGCTACCTTCACTTTAGTTGCCTACGTGTGCTGACATTGTGTATTTCGATTTAATAAACTACTTTCTCCTACTACACGCCAGTGTTGTAGTACTCGAGTCCGAGTCTTTAGCTAAATTTAGAGACTCGTGACTTGACTTGGACTTGAGCACTGAATGACTCGGACTTGGACTCGGACTCGTACATTTAGACTATCCGGACTCGGAAATTGAGACAAAGACTCAACTTTTTTTTTTATGTCATTAGGCTATAATTGTAATATGTCATCAGCAGCCACAGTCTGTCCTGCGACATTGTGGTGCGCAAATAATTATTACCTCCGCCAAGGAGGTTACATTTGCATCAGGGTTTGTTTGTCTGTTTGCCTGTTTGTCTGAAATGACCCAAGGCATTACGATTCCATTTAGTGTACAGTGGTTGCGCAATACCAATACGCTTTTAGACAACTCTTAGCCATAATTCGGACTCGACTTGACCAATAAGGACTCGACTTGAATCAATAGTGACTCGACTCGGACTTGACTCGGATGAGTAGTGGACTCGACTCGGACTTGACTCGGATTTTTTTTAAAATGACTTGGACTCGACTCGGACTTGAACACTGGAGACTCGAACCTGGACTCGGACTCGATTCATAGTGACTTGACTACAACACTGCTACACGCCCACAAGCAGTGACGAAGAGAGGGTCTAGGCGTCAGCAAGCGTCTACGTACAGTCAGCCCAACAAAATTTTCGACTCCTGCACCAAAACATGATGAGCATATAATTGTGGCAGAGAGAGAGGTTTTAAAAGCTTCCAACCTTTGTTCTTTGGAAAACAGCCTTTGGGTCCAGAGTTTTGGTCTTCCCAGGATTGTTCTTATTGGTCTTGATCCAACAAATATCTTCACATCTTCGAAATCCCCATTTGCGCAGGCACTGCAAAAACACATGAAACTTAATAGGGTAATACTTTATTTTAATGTGTCGCTGTTACAGTGTACCTACCTAATTAGGTACACTGTACATCAGGTACAACCTGTGTAACAAAATGTACTAGCATGTACTATAATTGTACTTGCATTATGTATTTGTGGGTACCTACATATAGTTGTTACATTGTAATACTGAGTGCCAATTTGCCTACATTTTTCATCAGAGGCAAAGTTTTGTAAAAGCAAAGAGCTGACCTGAGACCTGCTGGATGGGGTAAATCTGGTCATGATAGATTTAATATGCAAGTAATTAACTGGTAGACATAACAGGTTTATTCCACTGTATCAAAGAATAACAAAGGTATAGCAGTGCAGCTGTTACATGTACACTGAGGACAATGAAGCCTTGACTGGAGCTAAGAATGGTTTGTATATTAAATCTATCATGACCAGATTTACCCCATCCAGCAGGTCTCAGGTCAGTCCTTTGCCTCTGATGAAAAATGTAGGCAAATTGGCAAAGTTTTGTGCGGTTGCGGTCTCGTTGTATCAACAAAATATCATGGACATTTGTATTCATTGCCATCAATAAATCTACTTGTTACAAAAATGTTTAGTGAACTTATTCTAATCCTCCCACTGGACCTAGATCCAGCTCCAACCCTTCTTCCAGATCCAGATCTTGTGTTCTGCTGCGAGACCTCCTTGCTAGCTGTCTGACTGCGCTATCTGCTGGCTGTAGAAACTCAAACTGGGTAAAACCGATTGTTTTAATTAGAAACTCGCCGGATTTCTCCTTTAATGATGCTATCCCTTTAAATGCAAGTAAATCACATACTAGGTTACCTTTCTTACTCAGTATTCACCTTTGTTGAAATACAAGAAATTTAATAGACTTCAACTAGGAAGTAAGAGAATTAACGTTACCTCAGTCAAAAGTCTTGTTTTATACAGTATGCTCACATTTATTTTGTGTGAAGACTACTACGTGGGCTAAAAGCTATAGTTTACAAAGCATGGACAGGGCCACCAAAGACGGTAAGACAGTTTTTTTTTTAGCAAACAGAGCTTTCCCAAAAGATGCATCGTAGACATCTATGCCCTGCTGTTATCTTCCAACAAACCATGGCATTGAGTAAAGTAAGTGTATATAACTTAACTCCTGTCTGAATGGTCAGAAAATTAATGGAATGATCTTGAAGAGACATTTACAGTGCTGTTGTAAAGTTACTCAGTATAACCACATTTACACACCAACAATCAAATTAGCCTTCATCACTCAACCAATGCGAACGTTAAAGGTAGGGTATGGAATTAGCTTTTTTGGCCATTTTTGCAAAATCACTTGAAATCCTATTCCTAACCCACTTACAGCCACTGAGTTGGAAGCACTGAAATATAAATGAAACACGTCAATCATCTGCGGAACGGGCAGGGCTCGAAAAACTCCAGCCACCATAATTTCACAGCTCCTCCGCACGAAAGCTGGTGACCGCGAGTCAGTGCTGAAACGAAACCAACTAGGCCTGCTGCCTATGCCTGCTGCACGTCCCATATGTTCCCCTCTTGTTGTATCACTTCATTTCTATACAAACTAAGGCAGCGGATATCTACGGAAACTCAATCACCCAAGCAATAAATAAGCTATGTAGCAAAAATTACATTTTACCGTGACTCGAAGAGTGTTGTAAACATGAAACCGAAAATTAACCGCTTGGAGCTACAGTGGAATAGGCGAACCAACGGGCCAGCACTAAACTCGGATATTTCAGGAAATAAACGCCCTGGTAAGAACCAAACCAGATTCTGTTCAAATATACACACCTATGTCTACTGAAAAATGTGAGGTATATCAAATGTTATTTTGGTGTATTAAAATGCATCGTTATTTTAGAATTTCCGAACGAAAGGGCTGGTAGCCTATTTGGTGCTTTTACCATAATGTAGGCTATAAAATCATCTACCTTGTCTGATATGTGGAACTATTACCTACAACCCCTTGGAGGTGAATAAAGAATGTAATTGGGGAAGTTGATTGTGAGCGATGGATTGTATGGAGACTAGAGCTCATAGTGCTGTAGACGCCAGGCTGGCATTTCATTTAGCCTGCTTGCTCTCGCGCATCTGAATTCTCGCTCGTGCATGAATGTGCGTCCAGAGGGAGGGACTTGAGCTGTATATGTTCAAAATCTGCCGGCCGTTTTGCGAATTCTGTACCCAACCTTTAACGTTAATTTACCATTGGATGAAGCCTTACATGGGGACCAGTGGCTCGCACTAAAAATCAAGTATGTGGTTTATTCAGGCTTCCAGAAGAAATGAGAATGGCATTTCATATGAAAATCACCCAACCATGCATACAAAAGCCACCAGATGAAGTCAAGCATTCTCCTTGTTCGGCGACCCGGGTTCGATTCCCGCCCCGTGGTCCTTTCCGGATCCCACCCCGACTCTCTCCCACTCGCTTCCTGTCATTCTCTCTACTGTCCTGTCCAATTAAAGGCATAAAAAGCCCAAAAAAATAATCCTTTTAAAAAAAAAAAAAAGCATTCTCCTTGTTCACACTCCCGTCATCTGGTGGACAAACCTCATAACAATACTGGTCTTGATACAGCTCTAGCTGCGGGGGTGTGTGTGTGTCAGAGCAAAAAAGCACTGAGGGGGTGTGAAGTTAATGCCATTAGGTATGAGGAAGAGTATGCCAGCTTCATGTAGTTTGTTTAAAAAACATTCTAAACATTTGAAATAATATTGCTTCTTTTCAAAACTTTACTTTTTACATAGGGTGTTAGTCACAAGGAAATCCCCACTTCCCACTGTTAAATGTAACTGCATTAGTTAAGAATGATGACTGAATAGAAAGCCCGTGAATTGTAAGAAAAGGGAATAAAGGCCATATTACAGTTTAGTTTAAATTCTATTCTCCAACTTCAAACATGCAATGGATGAAACATTTTAAAAGTTGTGCGTGAAAGTCACAATCAAAATGCATTCCTGTAACACTTCTGTTATACCCTGTGGGCAGACAGGAATTATTTAAATGCTTTATTACATTCAATATATCATAACAATTATTTATCACAACTGGATTTATTACAATGATCTTAGTTAGAAGATATACGAGCTGCAGAGCGGATACTGAAATGTTATCAGCAGAGATGGAAGTTGGGATACAAGAGATGTAGCCTAATCAATGTGGGACTCACCATTCTGCCCAGGTCCAGGCCCTCTCCTGAACCACACCATAGAAAAACAAATGACCGGAGAGCAGATATCTCTTCGATTTCCAGCTTCATAATCTGAAAGAGTTGTATTTAAATGCATCACAATTAACTGTTACAGTAATGCACAAGCAGCTAGGTAAGACCTTGAAAGGAATCTACTCATTTTAAGCAGCAACTTACATCATCCCAAGTCCAAAAGCGTTCACTAGCGATGATTCCTGACTCCCTGTAGTACTCCTCAAGGGGTGGCTCCAAGAGGATCACATCAAACTTGCACTTCAAATCTCTAAGGTCAAAAGCATCCAGATCTGCCTGTAAATACCTATCACATATAAAGCAAATCCTGGTTAAAGACCGGAAATATCAAGTACGCTACAGAACTTGTCACAGAGTGCTACCTATGTTTCTGTAATTTTATCCATGGCAACATAAAATACCAAAATGATAAAAGCCTAAAACTGTATTTAATTCAAGGTCAATGTATACCACACTTGTACGTGCTCATATCAGATGAGTAACATTTACATGGGCGGTGTATTAGTGGAGGAAATTAGTTCATCTTTGAGTCGAATCAGCTCTCGGAGTTTAGGGTACTCTTCAAAGCGGTCTGCCAGACCTAGAGAGAAAAACATGAATAAACAAAAAAAACAGATATATGGTTTCATCATGGTCAGACCATTTGCTTGTTGAATTTCAGTGGACATAATCTCAAGGATGTTATTAAGCCTTAGTATTATTGCATTGTACACACACTCCATGGACAGCCCACACATATCTTCCACAAGTGCTTGAAATACAGTGGGACATCTTTTCCTATTAAAGTAATCACAAGGATACTCTTCAGATGCAGTGATTGTGATGTGGCTTCCATCTATTACTAGGCTGGGTGAGCCCTGCCTGAACTTCCGGGGAATTTGAATTTCACCCGGCAGCTCAGGCTGGAAACCAGCAGATCTATCTCTTCTGTTTACTGCCAGAACCTTTGGCTCCAATCAGAAACTAGCTTATCCAAAAGACGAACCGGATGGTTGGTCTGATTGGTTAAAGGATTATCCAAGCGTACAGAGTCATTTAAACGTTGCCCATTGATCACGCGCCTCTTGTGCAGTAGAAACAAAGCGCAGCCTCCCCAGACTAATGTTCAATCTAATGTAAAAGTTTGAGCTTAGTATGGTGAAAACCAGACTAACCTATTACACCACAATGGTAAGAATTGTCTCACGACCAAGTATGGCGAGACAAAATAAAACGTGGTGCATTTCTGAGCGGGTAAGAGGGATAACTATTGCATATTGTGTGACTTGGCGCAGTAATATCATTACACTTGCGCTTTCAGTTTCACTTTGGAGTGAGGACATTACAGAGCCGAGTCAAAGTGCTCCCAAGTGCTAGTACGCCACACATAGTTGTCCCTCTTACCTGCTTACCTCACCTATTTTCAATCTAGTCTTACAGGGGAGCTACACCAGACGTGCAACTGAAGCGTTTCGTTTGCGACGCGTAAAATCCATTTTAGAAGATGGGTCTATTTTTTTCGAATGTACGCGCCATTGTCGCGTCTGGTGTAGCTACTTCCATTGATTATAGTGATTATTAACTGCTGCAACATACGCGTCGCGAACAGAACGCTTCAGTTACGCGTCTAGTGTAGCTCCACTGTTAGTCTTGTGACGAAATGTCCTTTTTTAGTCTTAGTCATATTTAGTCATTCAAATATAATTTTTGTCAGTCATCATTTTAGTCTAGTTTTACTCAAAAGAAAACTCAAGGTATCTTAGTCAAGTTTTAGTCAAAACATTTTACTCTTTTTCAGACAAATTACATTTGAATAGGCCACTATCAGTCAAATATGTAGTGCAGGGCTATTCAACTTCAGTACCAAGAGGGCCAAATGGAAAAATCACTTGGTTTTCAGGGGCCGCATAAAATAAGACGCCGCAAAATAATTGTATCCAACAATATTTGATAAAATCAGAGTAAAATGCAGTTCAATTCAATTGAATTTTATACACTGGCATAGAAACTAAGAAGATAGCCTATTATCCATATCCATAAAAAAATCTTCTCAGACAGGTGATGGGCTGCCACACAAACTACAAGTATTTGAAAACACCCAGGCTAACCATAGTATTTCATACCTGATGTCTGATAGCTGCCATATCATGCATCAGTGGGAAAAATTGCAGTGTTGATTTAACTAGCCTACTTCAAGATAATTAGGCTCATAAGTGTTTCAAACACACACAGTAGCCTACAGCGTTAATCTCTCAAATATACTTAGCATTGAATTTAAAGAAAAAGTAATGCCAGCTCTGCCTCTGTTTATCTATTTCACGATTTCTTACCGCCAAAGATTCTTAACTTCGAGCCTGCACAAATCACAAACAATAACATTCCCACGAGTGGAGTGAAGATGGCTCTGTCTAAAGAAACGTCTAATTGACAACGAGAATCGTTCATTTTACCCTCTGCAACAAGTACGAGACTTTCATGTTTATTGTGCAACGAATCCAACGCTGTAAAGAAGGAATATAAAGTCAAGAGGCAATTCTCTACAAACCACAGCTCCTTCACTAACTTTCCCGAGGGCTCGGAGGAACGGAGACCGGGTATGATTGTAAGGTAACACTTTATTTGAAGGGGTCTACATAAGGGTGTCATGTAACCGTCATAAGAACGACATGACACATATCATGCACATTAATGACTTATTATTGATGTTTATGACTGTTGTCATAATGAGTCATTCGGTTTTTGGAATAATTTTTTACTGGTATTTTTGATGTTGGCAGGTTTTTCACACGCACACATTTTGTTTGGACAGGAGAGATTACACACGCAGGCGCGGAACTAGGCTACTTGTTGTTTTCTTTTACTTGGCTATCAGCACACAATGTGAAGCTAATTCACTAACTCAATAGCCTACTCATCATGGATATCGCAAGTTCTTTTAAACCAGGGGTCTCAAACTCAAATGAGCTGGGGGCCACTGTAACCAACATCAACTGGTTGGGGGGCCGCATAGGTTGCCCCCCCCCCCCCCCTTCGTCTGTGGTTTACGAAGGTGTACTGTATAGCCTACCTATCTAATTGATGTCTGGATGACAACTACCTCGAATTATGCACCTCTCAGTAAATACTGAATGTTGAACATATTTGAGCAGTTTTACTTTACTTTTTTTGTCCTTTCCCCTCCATAAGAAATTAACAGCAAAACAGTAAAATATAAACCAACAGTAAACTATGGCTACGCCTAACACATAGCTTTTGTATAGGCTACAATGAAGTAGCCTGGTCAAATCAGTGCCTGTCACAAGTGACTTAGTAGTTTTTCAGCTGTCTGTACGGGGTCCAGGACACTATCATCTCAATTACCACTTGCACCTCCATTTATGTTGGGCAGAGGGTCGAAGCATGGTAGCCGCTTAGAAAACACTGTCGTTCACTCAAAAGACGCACCTTCACAAACGCACCCAGATCACTGTCAATTACTGTCAATCGATCATAATCTCCAAAAGGCAGACATACTTCAGAATCAGATATGTGAATAACAGACCCAAGACCTCATCAAACGTGATTTTTTGTTTCAACATTTGATGTATTTCTGCTTCAGTTTGTGCAAAACTATGGCCTGCATGCATCGCTTCCGCGTCATTACAAACCGCACGTCTCCTGCGTGTAGTTTGTAATGAGGGGGCTAGTTCGTGAAAACGTTGCTTGAATCGAAACACTTGATGTCTAGCAGGTGGAGTCTAGGCTACAAATGAGATTTGTCACCGTACCTCCCGTCTGTTTTAAGCCGTGTCGTTTATCGCATAAAAAATACCCTCAAGTGGCGACTTAGGCTACATTATTATTTTGACAGAAAGTTGCAGGCTGGAACCAGAGGTGTGGACTCGAGTCATGTGACTTGGACTCGAGTCAGACTCGAGTCATGAATTTGATGACTTTAGACTCGACTTGACAAAATATAAAAAGACTTGCAACTCGACTTGGACTTTAACATCAATGACTCGGACTTTCACTTGGACTTGCGCCTATTGACTTGTAAAGACTTGCTACTTCCCATAAAAAAACGAAAGACAAAAAGATAAAATGTAGACACGGACTGATCTATCTATATTTATGTGTGTGCGCCTGTGCGTGAGACAATGCGCGTATTCGGCACAAAATCCAATCAAATCACTTACTGTAGATTGTTTTGATTCGACAGCGGCCAACCACGCGGAACAAGCTAGACAACACGCAGGGCAGGACAACGAACGTGAATGCGCCAGCAAAATGATACCTAAGATTATTTCGTTAATTCGTTTGCCTACAAAAATTACGTGGAGACCAACAAGAAACGAATGACTGTGTAGAACTTGTTAAATTCCTCCCAGCTTCATCCTAGCCTGCTTTTGCCATAAGCCTGGTAGGCTACTATGAAACCAAACTGGTAGCCTACCCTACTGATTCTGTTGTCTAATTGATGGATTTAACCACGATTAGGATTAGGCTTTTAAAAGGTGGAACATTTTCACCTCAAACGTGTGCTGTATCATATAGCCACTGCGTCTTTTTGTGTACATTCACATTAAATCCATTCCACTAACATTATCAGGAGGAGAAAAGGCTACCATAACGTTTTATTTTGAGCACTGGTTGTTACTCATTGGATACATATCAAACTCCATGTCATGGTAGAGTAAGTTAAGCACCCACCCAATTAAACATGACCAAGGAAAAAGTGAACGGGACAACAATGCCATGCCACGGTAACCTACCTAAATCATAGAAGTTAACATTGCAAGATATTTTCTATGACATCAGAAATATTTTCATTACCTTGTCAGTTTTTTGAACATTCATTTTATTTAATGAAAACATATATCCTTGAACTATGTGTGACTATTTTTCTAATCCAACCGAATGAAACCTAATTACGTTCACGTACTTCTTAAAGTGACAGGCACTCAATTAGACCTACACACCACCCTGTAATATCATTAAAGACAAGTGTAATCAATATGAAGTATTCAAATTACTGATACTGAATATTTTTAGCTATAAGTAATTATGCAGATCCTAAAATACTATAAATTGTTAACAAAATATGTCAAGTTTATGAATTCAAAATATGAAATAGACACAAGACACACCATTTTCTGTGTGTGTGGACTGGAGGTTTGAGCAGAGACTAGGATTACCACTGCTGTGAGTTATCTGTATCCCCCTTATGGCAATACGGTTTTGCCTTTTTGTAATGTAATAAACATGGTCACACATTATAAAACTCTTTCAGCTTGTGTAGGCCTATCAGTGGTTTCTTAACAAATTGAACACTTTTTAACACATAGGGCCTATATTTCATTGAGAATGTGCTAGAGATACCATTTGGCATTTCTGCTAGACAGATTTGCATCTCAAACTCTCCAGCACACACAAATTCAATTGACAAAATACCTGTTTCACTCGATTTTTAAAAAGACTCGAAAGGACTCGAAAGTCAGACCGTAGGACTTGGGACTTGACTTGAGACTTGTTGGCCTTTGACTTGGACTTGACTCGGGACTTGCCTGTCTTGACTCGGGACTTGACTCGGGACTTGAGGACAATGAATTGAGACTAACTTGTGACTTGCCAAACAATGACTTTGTCCCACCTCTGGCTGGAACATGTTGCAAGTAAACAATTGCTAATTCGTGTTGTTGTCACGAGCCTGAGCTATGGTAGCGCAGCCATAGAGCCCAGCCCACGATTGTTAATATAAAATGTAAAAATATAAAATGCCCAGATGCATCTGCGCGGGCCGCACTAACATTAAGCTTCGACTTCAGGCCGGGGGTCGCAAAATATCGTCTCGCGGGCCGCAATTGGCCCGCGGGCCGCGAGTTTGAGACCCCTGTTTTAAACAAACAAAACAGAAAGGATGGAGGCAGCTAGAGGAGTTATTCCAGATGAGCAATAACAAGTTAGACAATTGTCAGAATGCTACAGCTGTTTAATGCCAGACTTTAAAGGTACGCTAGAACAAAACTAAAGGTAACTTAGCCATAGGGCTGTGTAATGTCTAAATGAGCAGGTCACTGTTAGACGTTGTTGTTGTATTATTGCATGTGGATGTTGTTATGCTATGTAGGCTCCTTTTTGCTGACCAATACACAAACCTAAAACCGAGAAACGGACAAATATTTTTAAATTATATTCGGGCTGCGAGCTCCTGCTAATGAAAGTAGTAGGGTGTGTGCGCGCACTCTGCACTCTTCCATATGCCCAAGCCTCATGCGCTCATAAAATAGCCTTTCAGCTATGCATGAATGATTCCCAACTAGGTTTTTCCTGGTCAGTGGCGCACAACTTTATGCATCCATATATTAGCGACTGGCGAGCTTTGCGCCGGACCACTTCTCTACACTGACACGCCCGTTAGGGCGCAATAGCATCTCCTATCTAGAGAATGTACATTTGTGCTGGAAAAAAAATAAGGATGCGCTCGCTGAGAATAGTAATGATAGGTTGCGCAAGTGGCGAAAGCTCACTGCGCCATCAGCATAATATGGCCCAGAAAGTGTGTCCACTGACATGACAATGAATCACAGATGGAATTTTATAATTGGGGATAACCCCTTTGCCATGGTGTAAGGGTTGTTTCACAGAATAGCATCTTTGGTAGTTCACTGGATTTTGTGTGTCCACATTCTGAATTCTGTTTGACAGACATAACAAATAGACATCCAGAGAGGCAGGATTAGAGAACTGATACATTCGCCCGCCACAATTAGCATTTTCTGAAATCAAATCCAATTGAAAATGCATTTGGAACGGCATATTAGTAGTCTGGAAAATACATTTGATGGTAATTAAATTACTAAAACAGCTCCTAATAAAACGAAATCTAGAACAAAACACATAAAACGGCTGTTTAAGACATAAGGAGAAAATGGCAAACAAATCCCAACACTTTCTGTCGAAATGCTGAATAAAATACTCCATGCTTACCAACGTCTCTGATGAAGTTCTGTGGACGATACCCTGTGTCCACAAAATGTTGGCAATAATCATTATGCGGATTTAGGCTTTGTGTTCCCTAAAACAATGTAAAGAGAGCACAGTAAACTCATTATTTCATCTTTCATTGTAATTAACAAGGACAAATTGACTGAGCACTGCTCAGTGGTTCCAACATCCCTGTGACTATGATGATACATGATAGCCCTTTGCAGACTGAGTAATGTCTGTTTTATATTTGTAACATAAAAAGGCTTATTGTGTGGTTATGGTACAGGGCAGAAATCAAATATACCCACCATTGTAATAAGGGAAAATAGCCCTTTCAATTTGTATAAAACATAAAAAGTTCAACTGTGCAGGAAAATGCAAAAACTGCCACGTAAAATATCATATAGTTAAAGGGATACCGATTTGCATTGAGCTTTGTATCATTAGAAACCTGGTAGTATTTTTGAATGATCGTGCTTTCCTCGCACGCTTAATGTAGCTGCTCAAAAGCTATAACGTGAAAGCAGTTGCCAGCTGGTCTGCAAGGATGATAGTTTTAAAAAAAAATCTTATACAGTATTAAATAGTATGAAAGAAATGACAAACTTCAACAGTTCCTTGAGGAGGCTACTGCCCTTGATCCTCGATTCAAAGTCAAGGTTCAGGATGAGACTGTTTGGACTCGCTTGGAGAGAGAAGCTTTCACACTGGCAGCAAGTGGACAGGTTTGCTCATAAAGTTAACTTATGAGCACTATACTACCGTAAATCCTCTAATATAGGCCGGCGCCTTTATTTTACTCAAGCGCATCGCGGCCTAGGCCTTTATTGGATGGAGGCCAGAATTTGAGACAGGCCTATATTTCTATTTGAGCAAAACAGACAACCAGTAGATTGAATAAAAAATGAGATTTTGTGTCTATCTGAACCTATAAAATACTAGGTTAATTTATTGACAAGGTGCAGTTACCATAACATTAACAACAAATACCGGTAATTCAGGCTGAATTCCAGTATAGAAATATGGTAACAAAAACGTAGCAAACATGCCAGTAATGCATTGCAAACACTTACATAGTATACACAGTGATAGGCTATTCATTAATAACAAAAGGCAACTTACGGTTTAGACACCTTACCGCTCCAAGGCGCGGTACTGATTTTGTCAAATAGGGTATAACATTGTGTTCAAACTCCCCGCCACTAGTTGGCAGACATGTCATACTACATCCCAGACTTTAATCCCAGAATTACGTCATGCTTCTATACAAAATCTTAGAGCAAGAGCACTTGGAAGCGAAATAATACCGAAACTAGTGTGCGTGCGAGCTATTTTATCAGAGCGGTGAAGAACTGTGATCGTCAGCGAGTATTTGCATTAGATAAAGGTATCAATAAAGTTTACCAGGAACGAAGTGTTGGGTCTTTTGTTCGCTGACCCTGACTCTGTAGGGGAATATCACTGTGATTCGTTTAGTGACCATGTTTCAGATGCCAAACACCAGGCACCGGCACCGATATTGGTTAAGATGCAAAAAGTGTACCCAACCCTACACAAGACTCATTAGCGAAACTAGCTATAATGAAAAGTGTCAGTCAGATGAAAAGTGACAGCTTATTGGCACTGGAGTCCAAATTATAAAAGGGACTGAATGTGTCTCCCAAAGCCCAGATCACACTTAAGCAGATCTGTTCGATAACAACTTCTCCAGCCAGACGCCGGACAGGCCGCACATAGCTCTGGCCGCCTGGACAGCTCTGGAAGGGGGTGTGGCGTGTGGGTGTGGCGAGCCAGGACACATGGCGAGATACAGCCCGGCCCTAGCTCCCTCGCATCTCCAGCCATGGATTGCATGCGACTGGGCCGACTCGGACAAACGAAAGAGCTTTATGTGGACCGAATGCTAGATGGGATTCGATGTCGTGAATGACATCCGGTGTGTGTGCAGTGTAATGTTGGGGATTAAGAGATGGGGAACTGGGCTGGGAAAGGCATGAGAGTGTGAAGGGAAATAAACAACTAAAAAGCAAGCAACGAGAGCATGATCTGTTACAGCATTTTGCCTTAATAGGGCAGTATGCATTGGTGTTGTCGCGATACCACAATGATGAGATAAAAAGAGATCAATAATGGTCTGGTTCGGTTTCACTTTCACCAGCTTGTTCCTGTCCGTTTTTTTTCTTTTTTTTTTTTTCTAGCAAATTACACCAACAATAATAATAATTATCATTCCCCAGAGCTAGTATGATCATAATCTCTTGTTTGTTAACATGTTTGCTGACCATTTTTCTTTAAAATGTTCTGTAAAGGGAGTGGACAAGTCAGCCTACTTTAATATTTCATGAGTTTGATTGTCTGACTTTCAGAGACCATATTCTTTATAATTGTTATACCCAAACAATATGACCAGGTGTATAGAGAAATGTGAGTTTAATTGAATACACTTTTGTAGTGTGCAGGTCACTGCACGTTCATTATTTTTAGTCAATATGTTTTTATTGCTTGTTACAAATTACACGTGTTGTGTTGTTACAAATTACGCGTGTTAAAATTATAAGCAAGTTAGCCTACTACTATGCTATTTAGTGGGCCATCTGATGATGCCTACACGAGGTCTAGCCTGCTGAGTTAAAGAGTCACTTCACCCCATAACTCCACCCACTTCACATTTCTGAAAAAGGCTTTCAAAATGGGCGAGACGTTCTGAAATTTGGAGAGGGAGTGCAGCACTGCTGCAACCAATCAACCACGGTGATTTTGTGTCAATCTGGGAATGAGTGCTGCAGACATGGCTTATCACAGGTAGGCTAATCAGGGCAGCAGGTGTTGGGGCGTTTCATTCCTAATTTGTAACAACCCGGTGACGTAGTGTTGGACGAGAAGTACAGGACTTCGTCAGCATTCCAATAGCATTTTGGACCAACATGCCATGGCATGTTTCAACCTGTAGTATGCGCGGAGAGCAATATCTCCAATACAAAATCAGACGACATGTTACTTTTGTCGAGAAACACGATTTTTGTCAATATTAACCCTGGTAATAGTACAGTTCACCACTTATGAGTATTTTCAATCAATCAACAGCTCAAAAAACATATTTTAGGTTGCAGTGACTCTTTAACACTTTTAAATGTTCTTTTTACTTATATGGAGCCAACACCGTTGTTTTCCAGGTTCAAACTTCAAAAGTCTTAGCTCGATATATTTATAGTGTGTTTTTTACCTTTGACCTCTGAAAATATTTTTTAAAAATAGTTGTGTTTATACAGAATTATAATAAAAAGTATTTTCATTACATCCACTTTACTCTGACATAATTATTGTGGAGGACCTCTAGAATATAACCATATGCGCCACTTTTGCATAGATGTTTTTAGTTAGATGAAAAACCTAACAATTTCAAGGTATAGCTGACTGCCTCAAAGTGCCTGAAAAGGCCCCGGACCTCCAAGTGTTAACCAATCATATTGCCATAAAGGTTATTATTTGACATTTATGAGGAGTTTTTCATTCATAAAATCAGTTGCTGGATGGCATGGATATTAGACTCAACATAACTGGTGCTCAAGTAACAATATTAAAAAGGTCAGTCTGCAAAAAGCTACATATTATAGATTTTTCAAAAACCAAAAAGATTCCAAAATCCTTACATCAAACATCATGTAGTGGCATGTTTACTCATGTTTAATGTTAACTCCGGTATCTACCTTAAGGAAGGTGCTTGAGTCTTTGTAAACTTCTTCATATGGACCGTTCACATCTGGCTGCTGAGGTTCCATCTCATCCTTTTGTGAAAAAGAAGAAACATTAAAATGTTTAAGTTATAACACCTTGAAGTGGAAATCCATAATTTTCAGCCTGAGACTCTGTGATCAGATGTATTTAAGCACTTTGATTAGTAACAAAACAATAATCCATTCATTATTATATTAGCTACAAGAAGGGAATTCTTATGTTATGCAATGTTTTTAACAGTCTTCTGTTATGAACTTCGGGTTCACGAACTAAGTTGTTGGTGCTGTGTTCTATGTGTACCTAGAACAAGCTGCTGACGAGGATTGGCGCTGTTTTGAGCAATATTAGTGGTTAAAAAATGCGATTTTGAAAGCGTTTCGCTTTGCCCCATGCTATCCCATGGTAGCTCTGTAGTGCACGATCAACGCTAAATACTATAACAATAGTCAGGGGGCCAAAACTGATATTAAAACTTTGTCTGACTCTTTTTGGTACAAGCATACAACCTATCCAGTGTTGATATTTAACCCCTCAACATGAGTTCTAAACAGGTTGTCAGCTTAGAAAATGTTATTTTGACCATTTTAACACTATATTCTTAAAAATGGAAAAAGCGGATTTTCCCCCCAAAGTGCTTCATTTTTCTTCCATGATACCTTCTGTAATTTTGGGCAAATGTGCAATATAATCCAACTTGTGTGCAAGCATGATCATTAAAAAAAATAATGATCAATAAATACCAGAGAGTATCACACCACAAGGGCCACTGTTGTGTCAGGGGGCCAATTCTGAAAAGGGCTTCCGTTAAGACTTTTGCAGACATGTTTTGGTTCAAGCTGTCAGTGTCACCCTATAATATTAAGTTATAATATAAATAAATATTATAACTTATAACTTAAGTTATAAGTTATAATATTTAAATGTTACGGTGAAAATGTAGAAATGGAGCACAGCGTTAGTTCAGGCAGGTCACGGAGTCTCGCTAGCTTCCCTGAATGGCCCAGCTGACTGTCAATCTAATCGCCCAGCTGATTGCCAGCTGAGTGCCAGCCGGCCTAGCCTTGCTTTCATTGGTGGAGATCATTCAGAGCGCTTATTTAAACTGCCTTTGCCAATCTGCTGCCATCTGCTTTTTCTGCAATTTTGCCACCCATCTCCTCCCCTTAACCCCCTCATACTTCTGACTTATCAATGTTGTGTCATTGATGTTTGTTCTGTTCTGTACCCCATGGGGGGTTTATTGCTGCTCTCCCTGCCTTGGGCTTTCCATGTTTGAACATGGAAGGGCAGGGGGCCCCCAGAACAGAACATACCGCCAATAATGTATTTCATGCAATAGTAAATAAAAATATTTTATTGACAAAGTGGTCCTGACTGAACTGTAGATGGTGGTGTATAGTGCTATTTAACTTCATTAATATACCAGGTTGTGACACAAATTATATTTAATGGACATATTACTAGTCATTCATTCAATCCATACATAACTGCTCTCTCACTTCTTTAGGGGTTAGTAACTAGTTAGCAATAACAACTTTGTTATAGTCGTATGGCAAAGGTATGTTTTTCCCCTGTAAAACCCGGGAAGTTAAAGGTACATTATGTAGGATTTTAAGTGTTTTAGTACCTCAAGTAAACGTCTGCATTCATAAATAGATCCTCTTTGGTGTAAAATAACCTATGCCAATGATCTGACTTGTCCTACTGGGCGAAGAATCACTTCTCTGCATTTACATAGGAAGGGACGTTCACCGGAAGGCTTCCATGTCTTTCCGGTGTATAGAACAATATGAACTGCCGAGAGGGACATAAAACACTACCTGTTAATACCGCTGGGGAAAACGCGTTTCACGTTGCACAGAGAAGCAGCGTGAAGACGGCCATTTCTATACAAACTAAGACTGCAGATTCATAAAGAAATGCAAGCACCCACATCATAAGTATATCTAAATTAGCTATGTACCAAACATGACATTTTACCGTGACTCGAGGAGCTGTAACCAACTTGTAAGGTTGCGTATACAAAACCGCTAGCTTAGCTAGCGAACATCACTTCCCATTACGCCTTCGGTGCAAACATTAGCTAGCTAGCTCGGTTAACAGGCTAAATAAAATGGTTTATTGTGTCTGAAAGTGTGTTTTATTGGTATCACACACAAGCAACGACAATGGGGAAGTTTCAATTTGATGTTATTTCAGGTTAGTTTGCAACAACAAGTTTAACCACAGTCCTTAGCTACCTAGTTAGCCAGCCTGACTAGCCCTTCCCATTAACTTTCTATGTACTGTGCTAGCTAGCTATTGTGCTTAGCTCGGTTTACAGGCAAAGTGAAATAATTTATTACGTGAACGAAAGTGAGCTTTATTGGCATCACACACAAGCGACAACAATAGAGAAAAGTTATGTTTTGACCTAGAGACTGGAACTAGGGCCATTACTTTATTGATCCCCAAGGGGAAATTGTCTTGGTAGATTTACGACGAGATTAACCTTATACTACAACAACCTAATGAATGCTTTGCGACGGCTTGCAAATGCTGGCATCGATGTGCAACATTTAATCATAGGCAGTAAAAGAAAATTTCATTTAATTCACATCTCCGCAACAGTTTTGTCTCGTCGCAGATCATTGAGTTATGTTTTTGACGTGAGATGGCTACCGTAGTCTCTATAGGCTGCGATATAATCCCTAACCGCTAGATGGGAGAATTTCACAATGAAATTTCCTCAGGCTTACACAGTGTCCGTTTAACTGAACTCAAATTATTTGAGTACTGTAAAGCCTGGGAAGCTTACTTATCTGAAATTATTTGAGTAAACCGGATGCCTTGACATTTGAGTTTGGCAACTCATTTAATCTAAGTGTAAATAAGTCATTCAACTGGAGTTATTAGTATACTGTACAGTATGTATTGTATTTTGTGTTGGGATAACTTAAAGGAGTCAAGTAAACTACACTAGTTGTATTCCCCTAATAACAACTTGAGTGAATTATTTTCTTTCCACTCATGTCAAGTAATAGACCGTGAGCCAGGGCCTCAAATTATGGAAACCGTTACCGAAAAGGTGGCAAAGGCTACCATACCTTTTCTGAAAGCCTGGAATCTCAGCTTTTCAATGATGTATGATGGCCATCTGACAAGAGTAGCTGTTTTGAGTTATGACACATAATGTAAACTAAGGTTAAAGAAATAATGTGTATAAATCAAGCAGAACACTGGAATATTTTATTTTGTTATGTTTGGTATCATTTTAAAGGGGAGACTCTGAGCTTTCATTTAAATCCTTTTGTGAACATTTTGGATAAGTACAGCCAACCCTGGAGCTCTTCAAACCTTTAATCACACACATTTCCCTACCATTTCCCTGCCATTTTTTGTCTTTTAATCCTGTGGCACCTGGGAGCATCAGAGAAACAAAATCCAAACACTGAAATACTGGCATGACCCTAAGGATTCAGGAAATTTATCATTTACCCATATTATCTGATTTGGAGGGGGTGATTTACAGTCTTGTATCAGAGATGGCGTTTTTTCAAAGACATAAACAGTAGTGTACTATTACCCTTGGCTAATTTGTTGATATGTCGAGTTGAAAGTCTGAGATAAATATATTTTAGATAATAATTATTGATACAGATAATTTTGAAAAAGTTGTTATTCAGCATTCTCAGCATTTTTAGATAGTTAAAAAGGTCCTTAATACATATCCACCACATATCATTTATAGCAGGTCCCCACTTTCTTGGAATTTACATAAAAAAATGAATGCCTTGTTCTCAGGCAAGACAATACACGTATATACAGGCTGCGATACTGTAAGTGCATTTGCAGGCCAAGTGTCAGCCCTAAAACTTTTTCAGAAGAATGAAAACTTCTGTGAGACCTTTCAGAAGGTTGGGGCAGACTGGGCAATGACACCTGAGTTGTATGCATCCTTAAAGGAGTTCACATGTCAAATGTACAGCTCCAAGTCCAGAATCACCAACATCAATGAAATGAAGTATGCACTTTTTTTGTGCAAAGAAAGGCGTAGAATCCTGGCAGTTAACTCCATGCTCGGATTCTCTCAGGAAGCACGGTCTCAGAGCTAACTATCAAGGTGCTATCTGGAGAAGATGCCTCGAGAACAACCCTGAAGTTCCTTCCCCAGTTGAGCATGGGTGGTCTAGACTGGACCAAGATGGTGACTTACAGCTCTCCATAGACTGGTTCAATGTCTCCATTGGTCCACAAGCAGTACTTGAGTTTCTGTCCTGCTCATGCAAGAGGGACTGTGTCACTCCTCATGTCAGTGTGTTGCACTGTATAACAACTTTTTCAAAATGATCTGTATCAATAATTATTATTTCAAATATATTTACCTCAGATTTTCAACTCGACATATCAACAAATTAACCTTAAGGGTAATAGTACACTACTGTTTATGTCTTTGAAAAAACGCCATGTCTGATATAAGACGGAGAATTATCCCCTCCAAATCAGATAATATGGGTAAATGATACATTTTCTGAATCCTTAGGGTCATGCCAGTATTTCAGTGTTTGGATTTTGTTTCTCTGATGCTCCCAGGTGCCACAGGATTAAAAGACAAAAGATGGCAGGGAAATGGCAGGAAAATGTGTGTGATTAAAGGTTTGAAGAGCTCCAGGGTTGGCTGTACTTATCCAAAATGTTCACAAAAGGATTTAAATGAAAGCTCAGAGTCTCCCCTTTAACATGATACCAAACATAACAAAATAAAATATTTCAGTGTTCTGCTTGATTTATACGCATTATTTCTTCAACCTTAGTTTACATTATGCATCATAACTCAAAACAGCTACTTTTGTCAGATGGCCATCATACATCATTGAAAAGCTGAGATTCCAGGCTTTCAGAAAAGGTATGGTAGCCTTTGCCACTTTTTCGGTAACGACCAACCCCTCTGGCTCACGGACTATAAGTCATCATGACAAGTGAAAGTTGAAAGTGTCACAAAGTTGAGTATCCCAATGGTGTGATTGAGCCTCCTATTGTCTGTCTGTATTGTGTCTTGGGGAGATAGAAACATTATGCATGTTTACATTGAGTAACTATATTACCCCTCTAATGGACAGGATATGAGCTTCAGGAGTAAGGATTTCAGGATTTTTTTTATAGGTTTACATTTCTATTAAATTAATAGGATTACTGCAGAATGATGGTAATTGTGAAACATAATATTCATCACCATGGCAGGACTGGCCATCATGATATACTGTATCTTCAGATTATCATTACGTCTGTCAGAAGCATTTCACATGATCTAAGATTTTAACATCAGCCCACAGGCCAAGTCTGTTGTGGATAGTCATCTGCTTGATGGTGTGTGGTGTCAATGTAAATAACACAATGACATAACAGCTATAGTATAGCCGTAAATATAGTTTATGGCGAGACACCACAGGTGAATAGGGGAAAATTTTAAACTTAAAGATATCTTCATGAAACTTTACCAGTTGAATACTCACATAAATAGGAGAAAAAAATGTATTGCAAGTTTTCTTTAATTTAATGTTTAAATATGCTAATTAGGCTATATCTCATGAAATATGCACTAATTTGCATATATTTTGATGCGAAGGATCTGACCATTGGAAAAAGCCAGGTTGAAAATTATTTTTTTGTTGTGTTAATATATCAAATAAAAAAACATTTACAGAGGGGATTATGAATATCTTCTTTTGTTTTCCAGTAAATCAGAAAATACTGTCAATTGGCTTAAAAAGTGGATTTTCGCCCTATGTTTAGGCATAAAAAGTCATGTAAATCATGCCAAGAATGCTATATCAACAAATCCCTCTGTAAATATCTTCCAAATATAGTTAGGAATAAGACTGGAAAGTTTGGTGTATGTAGGTGCTGCAGAAGTGGAGATCCTTTGCATGGCGTGTGGGGAAAAACTCGTTTTGAGAAAACAGCCTTGAAACACAGCCAATGAAATGCGTTCTCAGCTTAGAACTTTCGTCTTTGAACTTTCGCGATTGGTTGCTAATACAAAGGAAATGCCGATATTTGGATAGCATAGCGTCTTGTAGTTGAAACAGGGCTTTCCAGCGGTGTCAAACACGATATGATTTGGATCACGGTCACGGTAGTACATGACACTTGAGAATGGGAACTTTCGGTAAAATTAGGAGAAATATATAGGCGCGAGTAGACAAAATGTCATGAAATAAACACTTAAATGTGCAAATCGGACTTTGTTGTTGTAGTAGGGTGGTAGAATACATGCTAAGGTAGCAAACTAGCACAAAATCTCGAAATTGACTGATGCTAAAAAATCCAATGTTTTCACCTGCCGTGTCTTGCCTTAACTATTGCATTTAAGATTCAATTTCAGTCAAGATTAATATGTGATAATGTGTTAAGAATACTATGGACAGTGGCATTCTGGGAAATGTAATGTGTGGTCAGCCATTTCTTATTGTGAATATACTTCTTGCCATGATTACTTAATTGAAATGAGTGGCATATAAAGTCATGGCTGAAAGTGTTGGCACCCCATGCAATGAATAATGTATCATGAATAAATACATGTTCTTCCTTAAAAGACTGGGGTCATACGTATTGGCACCCCTATGTTAACCCTATGTTCTCAACTCCCATAGAGGCAGGCAGATTTTTATTTTTAACCCTCTAACCGCCCAAGGCGCCGTACGGCGACAAGCAACATCACTGATTAAAACAGACGGTAACATCCAGAGCTTCGATTCAAGCCCAAATTCGAGTAAAAAAGTTTTCAGGAAGTGCCTGTATTACTCGCGAGAAACAAAAAAAAAAAGACGCATTTCCTGCTTATAACGCGGAAGTGAAATGCGCGATCGCTATGCACAAATTGAAGCAGAAAAACGGCAAATGTTAAAAAACAAAGTCGTGTGTTATGAAGTCTTGGGTCTGCCATTCACCTACTCTGATTCTGAAGGAGAATATCTGCCTTTTGGAGATTATGATCGGTCGTTCATTGGCAGTGACAGTCAAGATGCGTCTGTGAATGGAGGTGGGTCTTTGCGTGTGTACGTCAATGTTTACCTGCAGCAATGTTGACCAAAGGGTTCAAATAAGCATAGTGTGCTTGGTGCCAGTGATAATCATGATGATAGTGTCTGTAATTGACATGGTACAGACAGCAGGTCTAGTAAAAATAGGGCTCTGAAGAACTACAAAGTCATCCGCGATAGGAACTGATTTGACCAGGCTACTTTATTATATAGTAACATAGGGATTGTGATAATACTAATAGTTTACTATTGTTGGTTTACATGTGGCTGTGGTCCTGTTTATTTGTTATGTCGGAGAAATTACAAAAATCAAAGTAAAACTGCTCAAATGTGTTCAACAATCAGTATTTACTGAAATGTGCATAATTTGACGCTATTGCCATCCTGTGACGTCATAATATGCAAATTAGATGAGTAAATTTACTCCCTTTATAAACTTTAGTTCATACTCAATGATTTTCACATTTACAGTAGGACTTTATCTCTGACCACTTTCAAGCCATGGCCTTTTGAATTTTTTATGCAAAAATCCAAAAAAAACCCAGGCGGTTAGAGGGTTAAAGGTTATTTCATGGATCCAGGATACAATGCATACTGATAAAGTTCCATTGGTCTTTAGAACTAAAATTGTCCCACATCATCACACACCCTTCACCATACCTAGAGATTGGCATGGTGTTTTGTTCAGTTTTGTTCAGTTAGCCTATTAGCCTGTTTGATGCTCATTGAGCTCAATGCAAATCAAACCAGCTAATAGGCCAACTGAACAAAACACCATGCACTCTAGTTATGGTGAAGGGTGTGTGATGATGTGGGGCTATTTTAGTTCGAAAGGTCAAGGGAACTTTATCAGGATGCATAGTATCCTGGATCCATGAAATAAGTGGCCTTTAAAAATCTGCCTGCCCCTATGTTAACCCTTTGTATTAAATTCCCATAGGGTTACATAGGGGTGCCAATAAATGTATTTATCTATGATACATTATTCATTCACATAGAAAGTTGGTGTCCTTAAAGGTTGGATATTTCCTACTTTTATTACTTAAGGCATTAAGATCAATTTCCAAAAGATGATTTTATATTCCTCTTTTTAGTCAACTTTAACATGGGTGCCAACACTTTCAGCCATGACTGTATTTTACTCAAGTTGAAATTAGGTGAATAAAATGAGTATAGTTTACTTGACCTCTTAAAGTTATCCCAACACAAACTACACACATAGAAATAACTCAGCTGAATGACTTATTTACACTTAAGTTAACTTCCCGGGTTTTACAGTGCAGCCAAGCAGTGGTGCTCAGGTAGGCAGCCAACAGAAGGTACCCAGGGACCATGTCCATGTGCTTAGTCTGAGTCCTGGTCAGGGACATCGACACTGCCTGGTACTGCACTGACTTCCACTTTCCTCACATCCACATATCGTCAGCTCCAAGCACCTCACCTGTACTCACTAAGCTCCAAGCACCTGACCTCTGTGGTTAAAAGCTGAGGGAAAAGCATGCCATCCTTCTTGTGCCTTCTTCTGTTGGCTGCCTATACCCGAGCACCACTGCTTGGATGGGGAAAAATACCATTGCCATACGACTATTACAAAGTTATTACTACTAACTAGTTACTAACCTCTAATCCTAAAGAACTGAGAGAGCAGTTATGTTTGGGTAGAATTGATAACTATAGTGATATGTCCATTAAACATAATTTGTCACAACCTGGTACATTAATGAAGTCAAATAACACCATAGACCACCATCTACAGCTCTACATTTTCGCCATAACATTAAAGTATTACAACATGTGCAGCAGTGCACTGTCATTCCCTACAAGCTTTAAACTTGGCTTGACTCATTCCCATAGATGGGGTACTGATTGATAGAGGTTTTGGAATACGATGTTATGTTTCCAATCTGATATTCACTTTGAAAACTGGTTCTCTTTAGGCGGAGATTGTTTTTTTCATGTTCTAGGTCTGTTGTCTCTTATACTGTACAATAAATGTTAATTCTGACACTTCAGCAGACATCCCACGTGTTAGCTTTCATTCGATTCCATTTTTATCTATATGGTCCTTGTGGTTGTGGAGATATTCAACATTTATTGTTGGCATGTCATGTTGAGCAGGAAACAAAAAAATTGGCCTGAAATTGCTTGCACAAGTAAAAAAAAAAAAAAAAAAAAAAAAAATAGCTTGACAACCACCATAATATCTTACCTATGGGTGTCTTCTAACTACAAAAATAGGGTGACCGCTTGTACCAAAACATGTCCGCAAAAGTCTTCACGGAAGCCCTTTTCAGAATTGGCCCCCTGACTACAACGCTAATTAATGTTGGCCAACTGAAAAGTATGCACATGGAAAAAGTATGAGCATGTCAGGGTTTCCCCGCGGTGCTTCCCTGCTAAGCAACACAGGGCACCTGCCTTAGCAACACAGGGCTGCCGCCTTAACTAGCGTCTTCAATAAATAAATAAATAAATAAATATGTATACAGTAGTGATATTAGCCGTGTTTCTTTGTCATGTTTTCTGCCTTTAATTACAAACCGTGGCCACTAGTCTCCCTTCTCTGCAGAACTCTTTTTTTTTTTTTTTTTAAATCGAGTTCAAATCAAGTGGGCCTATGCACACAGGCAACGCGCTAATTCAACATGGGTATTTGTTATGTTTGATATCTGGGGGGTATTCCATCAACCTTGCTAAAGGCTAAACCTGGCTCATTTCTATAAGCCTCGCTAATTTTAGAGAGATTTCGGTTCCATTACTCCCGCTAACAGGAATCTCAGCTGAGTTGCTGGGGTAAAATATGCTTCTGAACTAACCTGGTTGGTGGCAGGCTGACTGCCGAGCTAAATTAATCTGTGTTGCAAAAAAAAAAACATCAGTCGGAAAACGAGTCCTAAAAGATGGTTCCATCAACCTGTGCTTTCGTCACCTGTAGCCTACAACTTAAAAAATAGAAGGAGAAACTTTTTTCCGACAGTGTTGCAAGCATTGATTTAGGCTACCTATTCGCTAGTTTCAAAGAATTTATGAAAATTATGCAAATTAAAATGTTTGAACTTGACATCTGTGTGGTCCAAGGATCCTTGCTGCTGTGCTTAATTTGCGTCTCTCATGGTGTCATGCGCAGCGTGACGGGTTATCAAGCGCGTCATATTTTGCGTGTTCCCATGCGATGAAATTACATGTGTTAACACATTAATAATGCCATGTTGAGATCTACTCTTTAAAGGTATACTATGCAACGTTTTTCAGTTAATCAATTCGTTCCATACTGTTATATGATTAAATGGGTCATTACCGGTCGAACGGTGTGTTTTTTGGCCGCTCTAGTGGTCTGTAGCGGTAAAACCACACTTGCAACTTCAGGAGACACCGGGCACGCACCCATGCTCTACTCCAGGAAGTGTCATGTAAAGTCTCATGAAAAGGCACGGCAGACTGGCCGATTGAGGAGTTTTGTCAAATATACACGCTAAAGCTGTAGGGGAAGCTCTGAAGAGAAATATGCAAGCATAAAACGAGCGAAAATGAAAAGTGAAAGCGAAACCGGCGATGAAATCGCCAATCCTGCATAGTATACCTTTAATGAAAGGCATGTCCACTATTGATAAAGGGTCATGCATATTTAGTAGCTTGTTCAGTGACAGTACAGGCCATATCAGTGGGCTATATCTGATGCAAGTTAGCCTATAGCCTAATTAGCCTTCATACTAGTGCTGTCAATCGATAAAAAAAATTAATCGTGATTAATCTCATGAATGTCCTAGTTAACTCACGATTAATCGCATATTAATCACACATTTTTATCTGTTCAAAATGTCCCTTGATTTATCATTTTAATACTCATATCAAAGTAAAGTGAATAGGCTTGCTTTGTGCAAATGTTTTTTTTTTTTTTTATTGTATTGCAAACCACAGTATAGTGTTACAGCCATTCATGTCTGTAGTAATACTGTCAATAAGTAGGCTATTGGGACAGATGACACAATGCTGGCAGCACCACTGAGCATCTCTCTATGGAAGCATATGAGTTCCATAATTCAAATGAGAATGCATTCTGCAATATGCAATTCTAAAAGACATTACATTAGGCAATTGCTAATTCATTATGCAATTTAATATTACAATTTGCAATACTTTCTTTCAAACTGCATTTTAATATACAAAGTGACAATGCAATCATCAAATCAATTTGATTTATTTTGGTTAAAAATTTGAATAAACATGGATTGAATTGCATTCCATTTTGCCATGGTACTTTAGTCTCAAAATTCAAATGGCAATTCATTTTGCATTTCAATTTTCAATATTCAGTTTCATCTTTTAATTGTCAATTACTTTTGCAATGTAATGTTCAAAATTCAATGTAGAATTGAATTATTTTTTAATTTTTTAATTTATTTGATTTTCTTTTTAAAGCAAGTGACTACGCTTGCTTTCCGGTTCTGACCAAACGTTGATAAAACGCTGAGTAATCTTAAGTAAACCACTTTATTTGCTTACAAATATGGTGTATTTGTGAAAAGAACGATGCACGTTCCTCGTTTGGGGCAAAGCCATCGATATCTCAGGACGTGGCTACGCTTCCTTTCTGACAGTGCAGGCTGCAGCTGGACGGTCGTGGTCAGACCAGGAGTGCCTGAGTGTGAATGAAACGATGTTGCCCTGTCATTAACAGCCCTGCCCTGTTAGTAGCCCTGTGTTAGCCCTGTCAGTAGCCTATCTTACTGTCTATGGTCGTTAATCTGGAGCAGTCCTCCGGGCTGAGAGGAGCAAACGCTGCACCCAGATATGAGCTCCAGGGCCCTGGGCTGCCAGCTCCCTCGATCAGCTCCCCTGGCTACCTGTGTGCTATTTTTCACGCTTCACTCTGATACACGCTCCTGGAGCGGGTGGCGTACGGTCGGATCAAGGTCTCCGCACGCGCACACACACACGCCTGCCTCCCTCAGTAGCTGAGCGACTGTTCTTGCCCATCACCTCCAACAGTAGGCTACTGTGTCAGCGACAATTTCTCTTTTACATTAGGTGCGTTTGACTTCATGTAGCCGCCTTAAGACGACTGCAGACGAGACTATTTCTGACATTCTGATACGTCTTTCAAACCGGAGTTGTACATACGTCATGGCTGAAAACCTATCAGAATGTCAGAAATAGTCTCGTCTGCAGTCGTCTTAAGACGGCTACATGAAGTCAAACGCACCTGTTATCTTCTCTACCTGGAGGCCGTCAGCCGCCCTGCCCAAGACCCGCCTTAAAGAGAAGACTGACCAATGCGAGATAAACACGGACGTGACGTAGTTCCCGCCATGGGTGATGGGAGACTGACAGATTGCAAAGTGTTTTGGAATCGCGTTTGCCATTGCCATTTGAATTTTGAGACACAAAGAGCGTGACAAAGTGCTATGCAATAACGGGGGCGCTATTTCTGCAAACCGGGCAAAACTTTTTGCCAAAAAATATTCAAAATGTTTTCAATATTTTTTTAAAAAACATTTAAAAAAAAAAATCTAATAAATTAAAAAAATAAAAAATAATTCAATTCTACATTGAATTTTGAACATTACATTGCAAAAGTAATTGACAATTAAAAGATGAAACTGAATATTGAAAATTGAAATGCACAATGAATTGCCATTTGTATTTTGAGACTAAAGTACCATGGCAAAATGGAATGCAATTCAATCCATGTTTATTCAAATTTTTAACCAAAATAAATCAAATTGATTTGATGATTGCATTGTCACTTTGTATATTAAAATGCAGTTTGAAAGAAAGTATTGCAAATTGTAATATTAAATTGCATAATGAATTAGCAACTGCCTAATGTAATGTCTTTTAGAATTGCATATTGCAGAATGCATTCTCATTTGAATTATGGAACTCATATGCTTCCATATCTCTCCTCCTAGAAGTTCAGATACTGCAATAAGATAAAGCTCTGAATTGTTGTAGCCTAATTCAAGCCTAATTCAAACATAGTTCCTCACACCCTCACACACTGAATGTGCACGAATGCACACACACTCACTCACACACATCGAATGTGCATGAACGCGTGCGTGCGCACACACACACACACACTAATGCAATGCAGCTAATAATAACTAGTCATGCTATGATGGTAACAAAGTTCACATCGACAGTACATGCAGATAACTTTGCTCTTATCAACGGACCCTGGCAATATTTTAAAACTAAACTTTCCATTCATTAGTTTGTTAGACATCTAAAGCTCTTAATTGTTGTAGCCTAATTCAAACATAGTTATGCTCACTCACCTCACTCACTCATCTCACTCATCTCACTCACTCACTCACTCACTCACTCACTCACTCACTCACTCACTCACTCACTCACTCACTCACTCACTCACTCACTCACTCACTCACTCACTCACTCACTCACTCACTCACTCACTCACTCATCTCACTCACTCATCTCACTCACTCATCTCACTCACTCATCTCACTCACTCACTCACTGTTAAAATTGTTTTGCGTTAACGCGTTAATAACGCAATATTTTTGACAGCACTACTTTATACTAATAATTAAAACCGATTCATGTAGGCCTACATGTAGGCTAGCCTATTGATAGGCTAGTTCATGGATATCAAATCAACTGTGTGTTACACAAATTAAATATTAAATGACGAACTGAAAGCCAATATTGCATTTCAGAGAATTATATTTTACAAACACTTTGGAAGAATCTGCTTAGACACTAGGCCTACGTTCATACTAATTTCTTTTATGACCACCTGAAAAATATTTTAGAGTGAACCCTTTTAATCTACAAACGTGGGTTATCTTTAATGTTGAATAGCCTATGCCAAAGTTGTTTTGAGCTACTTATTCACTCGTTTTGCTCAGACTGAAGACAATCAAAGTCCCAATTCAAACCATCATAATTGCTGTTTGCCGATTTACAGTATGATTTCTTTATTCTCCTTTTATGTAGGCTAGGCAACTATCTAATTTTTTCTCTCGTGTTCAATTTGATTACTTCCAATGAAAATCCTGTAGATGGCGCTTGTAAATCGAACTGAAATCTTCTAGTTTGCCTTAATTTTACAACATATATCCTCTTTTCGTCAATCTACGGTTTTGGTCTACTTTTCTACCTCGTGCACAAGCAGACATGAAGCTGGTTTAAGTCTCGTTTGAATAAACGAGGGCAAGATGCAGCTAACATGAGTTAATGGAACGGCTTTAGCTTCAATGGGAAGTCTGCACTAGTTCAAGCCAGGCTATTTCTGTTGAGTGCCGCCTTGTTAAGCGAGGTTGATGGAATACCCCCCCAGGTGCCACTGCTACGTATATCCCAGAATGACTGCGAACACAAATAAACCTCGGACGACTCTCGCTAGATCGGACGACCCTCACCGGTATGGTTCTCCATTGAATCTACCAAATGTATGCTGATCAGAGTGTGGCACCAGGTGCCTTAAATATTGAACCTTCTTACAATATTCAATTTTTCTGGAGATACTGAATTTGGGTTTTCATTAGTTGTCAGTTGTAATCATCAAAATTAACACTTTCAATTTTGATAAGTCTGCGTGGGATGAATGTATACATTATACAAGTTTCACTTTTTGAATGAAATTACTGAAATAAATAAACTTTTTCATGATATTCTAATTATATGACCAGCACCTGTACAATAAGTCTTCAACAAAAAGTACAACATTTTCTAAAACGGATAGTTCCGGTCCTTGATTATGATTAGCTGAATCGCGGACAGCTAAGGGGGTTTCTAACAACACCCCTTAGCTGCTCTATTGTACAGTATAAACCACGGCCTCTCGGGGCTTATTGCTTAAGTCTACAAATACTCACCCGGTGCTCCACTACATCATCTTCAACATCTTCTCCCTCCATCTGGCATTTCCGCTTGGTGACTGGAACCAATGTGTCCAAAGATACCCTTCAGAGCAATAATAGAGAGAAACCACGCCTCATCATTTTAAGAGACTTATATTTTACATGCATTTAGATACATTGAAATAGACTTAGGGGCACGCTATCTATTGGAGCACATCACTGGGTCAGCAGTGTACTTGACAAATAAGGATGTTTTTTTTTTAAAACAAATTTTTAATTTTCATAAGAATTTTATAAAATTGTAATGTTCAAATGTTGAATTTCATGTAACTGTTCAAGTGCTCAGATATTTTTCTTTCTTCTTTTATGATTTTTTTTTAGCTTTTGTCACAGCCCCAGACATACTGTAAATGGCCCTGCAGGGTGACATCACACTACGGTAAAGTTAAAATATATATTGTTGATTTCAAGTATATTATTCAGCTTTGTTTATAATTAAATAATCCCTATTTAGGAATGATCATTAATATTCTGCATATGGTTATTTTAAACAGCTGTTTTTCAATTCCATTAGTTACTTGTACCTTCTTTTATTGATAACTCACCTATTCTGATTCTGAAGGAGAATATCTGCCTTTTGGAGATTATGATCGATCATCTATTGACAGTGCCAGTCACAGTGCCTCTGTGAATGGAGGTGCGTCTTTGCGTGTAAACATCAATGTCTACTAAGCACACCATGCGTAAATGGACCCTCTGCCTATCATTGCTGCAGGTGCAAGTGATAATTACATTGCATGTAAATGCAATGTACTGTTATCCCTGTTCTTCTTATTATCGTTCTTATAATTATTCTGCTTCCGACCAAAATCAACTATCAAAGGCTCTAAAACCACTGAACCGTTTGACGTCATTCAAACACTCCTACACAGGACTTGTAACGGAGATTTGTTCTATGTATTTTTCACATTTGTGAACTTTATACTTTTTGAGATATTTACGATAAAAGAATTAAACACTCCCATAGACTTAACATTGAGACGCCGTGGCGGCAAAGATTAACTGTCAGTGCTCAGCTGTCAGTAATCAAGGATCTCTGATCCAAGGCTAAACCTGAATGTTATGTCTAGGCTACTCAACAGTTATGAAAACATTCTATGCCACATCAGCTGTAAATCAGGACGTTATCGTCCTGTCTCCCTGTTAGGCTACTCCTTACTTGATTTGTTTATCGTTACGGTTTGCTCTTGGTAACGTTATCAACAGCTAAAGACAATCTAACCTAACGTCAACGTAAACACAACGTAAACACACTGCATTGCTATCATTTTCACGTCTGTTTGTTAGCAAGCTAGTCGTTTCAGCTATAGGGACTTGCCAGCCAGGCAATCATTTATAGCTTTCCTTGCCCGTCTGGGGGAAAAAAAAAACAGAGGGTGAATTTGAAAAAAAAATCTCCAATCAACACCATAATTGACACAGAGCATCCTCAGCTGATGCCTCACCAACCCATTTTTGCCAATTTTGCGAAGCCGCCAGACAGAAAGTGAGCTTATATCTCAGCAACCCCTGCATGTATCAAAACCAAACTTGGTACATGGACTCGTGTACCATGTATCTTTTTAATATAATTAAATGGCATGAATGGCATACACAGGTGCCTAGTACTATGAATGCTATACTCCTATGTACCAGTGTATAAAAACCGAAAAACAACTATAATCACTAAATTACCACTTATATTTGCTCATAATTGTGTTTTATCACTAACCAGTATTGAGTCATTAAAATAAATGCACACAGTACTAGGTCTCACACTAACAATAAGCACCTGTGTGCCATTTAAATATATTTTAAAAAGATACATAAATCAGGCATATGTGTAAAAATGGACACTTGTGCCACTTATGTGAATAGGGCGTATGATCAAATATAGTGCATTTCGTTTTTAGCCAAACAATAAGCTCATTTTTAAAAATGCTATGCAAATAACAGCAATCTCAATCTTTAACACAACTATTCAACCAAATAATGTGTGAGTTACATCAACTTACAATGTTTAGTTTTGATGCTATTATGATAGTTGTGGGATGAGCCAGGTTCAAAAACCTAAAATATGAGATGCTGTGTTGCTGATATTTGTCATGTTCTCTCCCTGACCCTACAAACCGTGGACGCTAGCTAGCTAGTCTCCCTTCTCTGTAGAACGCATTGAAAAAAGAAAGAAAAAAAAACTTTGAGTGGGCATATGCGCTAGGGCTGTCAAAATTGCTCAAAAATGACGTTTGAATATTCACTCTAAAAAACAGATTGATTCGATTATATTCGAATATCTGGTTGCGCATTTTGTCCATGACGCGCGTCAATAACAGGACAAATTAATAAATTAATACAAAGAGACATAACTACTTGTAAAAGGTAGTTCATTTAAGTATAAATATATTTGACAACGTAGGCTATTGCCTACTCAAAAACAAGTAAATCAAAGGTCAACACCGCAGACCTCACTCTCGCTTGCTCTCTCGCACTCACACACACACTGCTCTCTCTCCCGCACCCTCGCGTTTGTTGCGCACCTAGCTCTCTGCGCACAACGGAAAATGAACAACAAACAAATGTTGAGTGCTGATAAAGATTTGTGTAGCCTACAAGCAATTTAAGATCGTGACTCTTGTCCCAAATAGGCTATAGCAGGCTTCATTCAATGATTGAAACAAATATTATTAAATTAGGCTAATTGAAGTTTTACAGTGGGCTATCCCGACTTCAGTTTCATGTGCTGTTACATCGCGTCGTTAATCAGCTCCTCAGCTTTCAATCCCAAAAGTTGTTGTTTCGATTCTAGGCTATTGGTGACTGTTACACAGGGATACGGTAGACTACATTGCTTGACAGAACTCCCTGAAGCCTGCCCCATCCACGACACTGATCGGTCTCCTTACAAATGAACGAAATTCATTTCTGCGTGATGGCCTGCTGAAATGGACGCTTAAGAGCGCGGCATTGTATGCCAAAAGCATGAAATGCGTCAAATAACACGGCAGATGACCTAAGAAACCGGCGTGTCATTCTACGCCTTTTGGTGAGGCCAGGCTGCCCCTTCTCTTGTTGCAGACAGAGCTTGTGGCGGCGGGCGTGCAAAATAAGTGTCAATAGCCTACGTGGCTGTTTAGCTGTTCCTAAACAGCCAACTTTTTCTTCGAAGTTGAAAGGTGTTGTGTGGATTCTACGTTGCTCGTTTTGAACCGAAATGAAAATGCAAAGCAACAGGATTACAACAAACTTCTAGCCTACCTATGCTTGCCTGATCTGAATGCACCTTTTCTCGGTCGGAATAGGCTCACTTTTGGCCAAACAATCATTTGCTTGATTAGCAAGGTTTTGAAGCTGGATTTTTTTGGATAGGACTACACACAATTATGTATGCTTTTTAAACGTAGACGTAAACGTATCACATAGGTTACAACTACCAATTGAAATCAAAGTAACTTACATCGATTCCCCTCTCAAAGAACCACACGCACGTCAAACAACACACAGGCAGGCTAAACCGAGCGCGTAATTTAGGCGCTCCGTTCGCTAAAATAGTTTAGAATACTGGTCTATTTTGTTTTCACACGTTCGCGTTGCTATCATATCTGATGTAGCCAGTAGGGTTGTTAATGAATAATAGAATATCGAATAATGTTTGTTAAGAATTTATTCGACTAAAATAAATGCCTAATGAATAATCGTTTTAGTCTCACGCAATATGAGAACAGCAACATTTTCCGGTATTTTGCGCGCATGACAAAAACAAGCAGAGGTGAAGCGAGCAAGGAAAAGTGCTGGACCTCTTCTTTATTTAGGGGCTCATGGGAACGGGGTACCTAGTAAAACATAAGCAGGAAGTGTTGTGGTTAGAACAACGTGAAGTGCGAGAGAAGTGTGTGTTATGTTAATGAATGCGGGAGAACTGTTTTGTGAAGCATCTCCATGTTAAACGAAAAGAAGCCTATTAAACTGGTATTCCGAGACATCAAGCCTCTTAATTGTTTCATTACCAATTTCCCAGGATAACCCGTGTTTGAACGATTACCTCGCAAGCTGCCGGCAAGTGAAGTTAAAAGTGATAAGATAACGGGCCGACCGGCAAGGTAACAAAATGTTCATCCGACCATAAACGAAACCAGCACCGGAGATGACCAGTGAGCGTTGCAATCGCTAGCCTACATGTTCAAATAGGACCTACGTCGGATGGCATAATGCCCTGTAAAATAAAGTTTACAACTTGTTGTAAACAACTTATTTCTTGATAAAGGTTTTTTTTTTTTAACATCATCGTTAATATCAATTGTGTGCGTGTTGGGCCCCGGCAGTGGCGCAACTGGCTGGGGCACCTGCACCGTACGCTGGCGACCCGGGTTCGATTCCCGCCCCGTGGTCCTTTCCAGATCCCACCCCGACTCTCTCCCACTCACTTCCTGTCATTCTCTCTACTGTCCTGTCCAAATAAAGGCACAAAAAGCCCAAAAAATAATCTTTAAAAAAAAATTGTGTGCGTGTTGGACATGTGGGAGTGATGGGTGGGGGCAAATGCTTACACAGCTCTGAATGCCATGTGACGTCATGATTTAGCAAATAATCGATTAATTGTTCAATAACGTTATGATTAGTCGAACATGAAAATTCATCTAAAGTCCCAACCCTAGTAGCCAGTTACACTGATCATAGAGGAAGGTGGTTGATGTTGCCTCCCTGTCAGTCTCACGTGCGTGCATTGCAGGGGTGGAAATTAAAATTTGAAAATGTGAAAATCTATCAGCCAATAGCAGATTTCTGGTCAAATTAACCAGCCACTCAATGTTAAAATATGACTTTTTGTCTGAAATCTACCAGCCACTCTCAGATTTTACCAGCATTTGGCTGGTAGCTGGTGCTAATTTCCATCCCTGGTGCATTGTATTGCAGTGTATTGCCTATACGCAAAAACTGTATCAGACCTTTAAAGCTCTCGCGGGTCACATACTGTATCAGACCCTGTAAGCTCTCGCGGGCCATATGAAATGATGTGGCGGGCCGCATGGGGGGGGTTAAAATCACGTTCTCTGCTGCGGTCGAGTTGGGCTCTGCACCTTCTGCCGTCTTCCAATTAAGTCAACTTTCAATAATGACTGTGCTCATGCGGCTCCTGTCACCTGTCCCTGATCCTTCACGCAGCGCATCCTATGAGCGCATTCACTCACAAAGCAGACAGCGGCGCCTCCGCAACTGCGGGTGTGTTTTTACACATTCGAATATTCATTTTCATAATCGAATGTCTGATTTTTAAAACTATTCGAATATAACTTCGAATTTAGAATATTCGTTGACAGCCCTAATATGCGCACAGGTGACGTGCTCATACAGCATGGGTTATGTTTGATATCAGGTGCCACTGCTACGCACATCTCAGAATGACTACACAAATAAACCTAGCTAGATTTGACGACTCTCACAGGAATGGTTCTCCGTTGAATCTACCAAATTTATGGGATGAGTGGCTACACTTTTGAGCGCTTTCTTTTTTCATCACTCGTCTACTATGAATGCATACAGACCACTGCATCTCGTAATTTGTTGTGACAAACACTTGTGCCGTCTAGCCAACAGCTAACAACAACTTGTGACGGCTTTTCATTCACGTGTTGTAAAATACTGAAATTGTCTGAAGTTTACACAGGCTAGTTGAAACTGTACTGTAGCCTTGTCTCGCATGCCAGTTTCCTTCATCCCGAACTCGGCGGGACGCACGTTTCAGTTTTGTTTAAATAATTCCTGAATGTTTTTATTCAGAGCTGAACATGCAACTATAGCCTATTTGACAGATGACAGATTTGGTTGCTAGTGACACAATATTAGCGTCCAATGTGGTACGATCTCGTTGCTAATTACGTTTAATTAAAACACATTAAAAACGTCCCGGCTCTCCTTGGGCAGATTCAATCGAAGAATTGCAGCTTTAGTCTACTAAATCACAATTCATTAAGTTTACCATACAGTCGCAATGTTACATTTTCACAGTTTCATCTTTGATTGTATATTTCATGGTAAATTCTAAAATATCCAACATTAAAAATATTCTTGGTTTTAATAAATTATTATAATATTGACAGGCTTTAAAATATATGGTGCTATGCTGAGCAGTAAAGGTCTTACTCTTGACAGATACAATCTTGCAAAAGGCCCTGTATTGGAGTTGTAAACTTACACTTTTAAGGTATATTGTCTTGTTGGATCAGTCAAAAAATTGTGTTAATGATGTTTAATTGGTTGTTGATACAATTAAATCACACTTTGAATGTGAAATCCAGGTATATTGTTGTCATTAATGTCAAAATTCAACATTTTAAACGTTAATGAAATGCTGGCATAGCCTACTAAATTTTTACTTCAGGTGACTGTCTTAAAGTAAATCAGAAAATAAGTTATTTAGACATAACGAGTGTTTGCTAGACTGTTCCTATAGCCAACAATCCCCGCCGCCCAATACTACAGAAGAAGAAGAAGAAGAAGAAGTATTCATGGGTTTCATCAGGTCCCTTTCCACAGGTGTATACAATCAAGCACCATGCAGTCTGCATTGATAATCAAGGTGCTTGATTGTATACACCTGTGGAAAGGGACCTGATGAAACCCATGAATACTTCTTCTTCTTCTTCTTCTGTAGTATTTGGCGGCTGGGCAGATGACGTGACGCCTGATTTTTCTGTAATCTATTGTAAATAGTTATTAAGATGTGCTTTTTGTCTAAACAAATGTATGTCAGTGAAGCAGATTACAATATTTTATGTTCTAATTTTATTTTGGGATGAAAATTTTGCTTTATTTTCTTCGTACTTTAAGGTGAATATGAAAATGTCCTGCGGTGTGACCGTAACATTAGTGAAGCATGAAGCATAAACATTCATAAAATGAGCCAAAAACATCTAGAGCAATTTATATATATTTCGGCATTATTTTGAACATATTTACTTCATAAATTTAATGTTTAAAGAAGTACAAAACGTATACAATAATGTTTACAACAAATTCAATTTCGTAACAAAAATGCTGTCCTGCGGCGTGACATGGTAAATCAGGTTTTTCTACAGAAAATTGCATGGACAACTATATGGGTCTTTGGGTCAAGCCCCCTATCAACCACCTCTCCAGATATTTGAGAGTGCTGAGAACGTTTCAGGTGAGTGTTAATCTCCCTCAAATTCCACAAATGTCATTATTTCTGTCAGTCTATGAATGTGTCCATTTTTGTAGTCCTGTGGTGTGACAGTTTTATTTTGAGGAAATATAAACTTTTTTATCAAAAAAATCACGAATTAAAGTTTAAAATAATATATGTATTCAGTTAACATAATGCCCAAGATCAGTCATGTGTAGAAAGGATTCAAAATGGCCACAATGGTGTAAATGTCCTGCAGTGTGACAGTCATGTCCTGTAGTGTGACAAATATGTCAGATATGTTGCTAGATCCTTGTCTGTGGTTTTTAAAATGTATGATGCATGAGGTATTTGTCTCCTTGTGACATGATTGTTTATTGAATATAGAATGTCAACAATGACTGGTAATTGGTTTTTAAGTATGTTTTATGCAATTTTTTTATAGGAATGAGGACAAGGACAAGGAGGAACCGGTAAATGTTAAACCAGGATGAAGCGGCATGGACAGAGGAATGCTTTTCAGGCCACAGAGAAAGAATATGGCATTTACTACTCTCAAAGTGATAATTTGGGTGATTTCAGAGCCTGAGGCCTATAGTAAAATCGCAAAAGTAGCTAATCTGAAATGGCTAGTATTCAACAAATACCTTTACTATTTCTCCTAAAAATATGTCCTAAATAAAATTTCTCTTAAAATATATATATTTTTCAATGGCTTGTTTATGACTTTCCTGCATTGTAAAGGATGTAACACTACCATTAACAACCAAAACCATCCATTGTCAAGCTTTAAACTAAGTGTAATGTTTCATTGTAATCACATTAAATTGCCTCTTCTATATCTTCATGCAGATTCATTTGAAAAAAAAAAACATTGCAAAGATACTCCATCAAAGATACTCCATCTGTTGTGCATTCCATGACCAGTATTTGCTATGTAGCCTGTCACCTTTCTTATTTATTTATTTATCTCTCGTCCTTCATGGTACTCATGCGGCACATGCCTTCTCACCAGCACAGAGGTGTCACTCATCAGACAATTACTGTAGTCACTGCAAGCAATATTGTGCACAAGAAACTGTCTGCCATAGCAATGGAGCTCTTATATTAGGAGTTGTCATTATTCCTTCCTAAAAGTTGGTCTCAACAGGTTTTAGCTTTCAAGAGAAAATCCTTCTTCTTGACCATTGTTGTCGTTTTCTGTTCGTCTTTTAAAGTAATTGTGCTGTCACTAACTTGTACAACAAGGACAAAATAGCTGCATCTAAACATCTAGCTTTTCTACCAGCCAACTCAAACACACTTAGGTGGATGACAAGGTCTGTTGCTCATCTGTCCATCATCGTATAATCGACATCAACAATTTGATTGACCCAAACACTGGTTCGGGCATACAGACTTCTCAATGTGGCATTCCCAGATGAAATTTCCCAAATTCAAACTTTGTGGGTAGGGTAAATCTGGGTTAGTTTCATGAAGCATGAGGTATTTAGATTTTACTGAGAAGCATTAATGAGATTTTATACATTTTGCATAAAGACAAAAATCAAAATGAATCTCCTACTTTATGGCACCAATATAATGTGATAGAAGTGACACCTCTTAAAGGATGACGACTCAACATGTCTTGTTCATGCTTTTTGTTCAAATTAATGTACTGAGAAACAATATTTGAAGGAGATGTTATATATTTGGACTCAATTTAAGATAGAAATGCAAATAGATTTCTTTGTTAAAGGCATATTTTACAAATAATCTTTATACTGAATCTGATATCGTCCTGTGGTGTGACGCCATGTCCTGTGGCGTGACATCACTTAAAATACGATTAAATTACTTTTATAAGGGTTCAGTAACTCTAATAATAACATGCCTTTCTCAACACTGCATAATATAACTATCAAAAGAAAAACTAACTTTTTCATCAAAGATTTTTCATTTTACAAAATATTTCCACTAGAGTGGGCAATAAAAGAGGGTACAAGTAACGAATGGAATTGAAAAACAGCTGTTAAAAATGACCATATGCAGAATTTTAATGATAATTCCTAAATAGGGATTCTTTAACTTTAATTAAAGCTGAATAATATATTTGAAATCGATATATTATTTAACTTTACTGTTGAGTAATGTCACACCGCAGGACAATTTCTATGTGGGGCTGAGTGAAAAGATTAAAAAAATAGTAAAAGGAGAAGAAATATCTATCGAACAATAACAGTTACATGAAATTCAACATTTGAACATTACAATTTTATGTAATTCTCAGGAAAATTAGAATTTTTTCAAAAAAAATGCTGTTTCACCCTTATTTGTCATCTGCCCGGCTGGACATGCCGGAGGACACCCAGCAATGCTTCGTCTGACATCACATGAAAAGGGTTAATTGAGATGCGAGTGAGTGTGGCCAGAGACAGTGCATGAGTCGTTCTTATGGAGTAAACACTGAGCGCAGATGAATGGCTTGAAGCTGTGAAAAAGCTGGCTACCAAATCAGAGTTTTGTGGGAAACTTATGTATAGTTATAGCAGCGGTTAATTAAGTAAAGATGCAACTCATCGGACTGTGTCTTGTTGTAGGCTAATTACATTGCATGCAAATGCAATGTACTGTTATCAAAGTTCTTCTTATAGTTATGCTTCTTCCAACCAAAATCAATGATCAAAGGCTCTAGAACCACTGAACCGTTTGACGTCATTCAAGCACTCCTACAAAGGTCTTGAAACGAAGATTTGTTCTATTATTTTTCACATTTGTGAACTTTATACTTTGAGATATTTACGATAAAAGAGTTCAAAAATCCCATTGACTTAACGTTGAGACGCTTTGGCGGCAAATATGTATTGTTACGTCTGTGCTCATTAAGCTACAGCTGTAGCAAAGAATCCTTCATTAGCCATCTGCTCCGCTTTAACCCTCTCTGGCTGTAAACACTAGTGACTAGAAGAAGCAATCTAACGTTGATACCATGCCACGGAATGTTATCGTCTTCGTCTCGTCTCCTGCAGTAGCCCACTCCTATCTTGCTTCGTTACAGTAACCGGTTAGCTCTAGGTGACGTTGTGTGGTAACACCTAATAGTTAGACCATAGTTAGACAATCAAACCCAAACGTAAGCACTATATTTAGCTAACGACAATCAAATTTAACGTTAGCTTCTAGCCACGCCAGTCTTAACTCAGCGTCCAACCTGATAGACATGCCAGTTGTACCATTTAGGTTTAAGCCTTCTTCTCAGTCGTTTGTACAGTACAAGCTACATTGTCATCATTCTCATCATGTTTGTTGTTAGCAAGCTAGCTAACGTTATATATCATTTCCTCAGCCTACCTGTTGCTGCATAGCATCATTCTTTTCACTGTGGGTGAACTTCAGTAGGCCTACTAAACAAAGTGTCAGCGCTTGCAACTCGTTTGAAGTTGGCAACTTTATTTCAGTCTATTATTTTAATAAATGAAGAGTTATTTTCCAAAATACTATCCACAATTTTAATGCATTTTCATGAATCACTTTTTAAATGTGGGTTTACTTTCCAAGTAATTTCAGTGGAACTGTAATTGGGTTATTATTCATCTAGGCTATTCTTATTGTGTCATACAGTATATTGTCTTTTTAACTAATACACTGTTTTACACAGCAACCTTTTTACATGTAATGGTAATTCCTTCCATGGAATTACATTTTCTAGTTGACCTTAATGTGTCGCCTCCAATATGAATGCTCGAGCCCAATCGCAAAGACGACAGGCAAATTAGCGGAGTGCTGTCCAGTGTAAAAGTACCTTCTGTTGCGCACAACCTGCAGTGCTGCAGCGGTAATATTACAAAACCCAACCGAACAAAGTGCAAATCTAATACTTAAACAAAATCTTTGGAGGGACAACTTAGTAGTAGATAAGTAGTTCTGTCTCCCCGACCAGCGCAACGGTAAAGTGCAGACACACCAGCAAAACAATTCGCTCTGAGTAGGCTGAGCTTCGCTCTGCTTAGGTTAAAAAGAAGATTGGGATTTTGGGCTGCATAGATTCAACGCATATCTTGTTAGAATGGTAAAATACATCTACACAGCTGACATTATTTTGAGGAAGAAGTAGCCAACCAAGCTCAAGTAGCATGCAGCCAGTATGTAGTTGGGAAATTAGGGCTTTCAAAAATATCGGCGCAAATTAGTTATCGGAACGATAATAATATTCAACATTTTTCACTTATCGGCTGCCAATATATCGTGCATCTTTAAGCATAATGTATCTGATGTGGTGTTTTTTTTTTTTTTGAGCAGTGTATTAAAGGCGTTTAAGATTTTTTTCTAAATGTGATATGCACTCACCAATCAATAAAATGTTGAATTTGGCATGCAACTAAGTGGAAAGGCAATTTTGCCGCTCACCTGCAAATCTCTCTTGTCTCCTCGATCTCCTTTTGTTCATCTTTACTATTGAGCACTGCACCAATACTGTCTGCACTCTCAGCCCCAAGCTGAAAAAAAAGCATAGAATTCAGTAGCATTAAGCATTTATTATTGTACTGTTCATATTGAAAAGTGAACATGCTGGAAAAACTTATTACAGACTATTCACATGCTATGATGCTGTGAAAGGGTATTCGTGACAGGCTAAGCCAGAATGACACAGTAGATTTTGGAAGAGGAGGTTTTTCCCAGCCTGTCCAAGACACAGAAAGGGGGGGACAAATAAATAGGTTCTCAGTAGTGGTCATGATACCAAAATTATTGTTTCGATACCGATACCAAGTCAAGAATTGCGAATTCGATACTCATTCGATGCTTTTTTACAATTTTAGTTTATTTGATGATTTATTCATCAGTAGCCTAATATTGAATATTGCGTGATCATTCACGCCAGTGGCCATCCAAGATTCTGCTCGACCCTCCACACACACACAAAAAAAAAGGTCTGGTCGGCCCGACAAACACCACAGGACCCGCGGGTTCGGGTCGGGTCGAAAATATAAGCAGATGAACGAACATCTATTACTGTAATCATCGCTGCCTTTACCACGAATCATCATGAATTTCTCTATGGGGATCAATAAAGTATCTATCTATCGTAAAGAAAGTCTGGCTGCTGCATGCAATATACAGTCATGGTTGAAATTGTTGGCCTGCTAAAGTGCTAAAGTTGACTAAAAAGAGGAATATAAAATCATCTTTTGGAAATTGATTTTAATGGCTTAAGTAATAAAATTAGGAAAAATCCAACCTTTAAGGACACACCAATTTTCTTTGTGAATGAATAATGTATCATAAATAAATAATTGTTCTTCCCAAAATACTGGGGTCAAAAATATTGGCACCCCTATGTAACCCTATGGGGAGATGAACAACGAGAATTAAAAATGATGATTAATACGCGTCAGCGGTCAAATGACCGGCGCTTGGCGCTTCTAGTGTTAAGAAGTTTGACACTTCTACCCAGCTGCTAACAAACGGCTAAAAACGTTCTACTCAGAAACTCTAGGACCCATATCAAAATAAAAGTCCTAGCACATTTTCAGTGCATGCATTATGTCTTGCAGTAGAGGGGTATAAAACAGCACAGGATACTAAAAGTATACTAACAAGCTGGGGTACAAATAATTTTATTTATTAATTCCAGTTTACTTACTTTGGCATTAAATCTATCCATAACCATAATGTGGGTTTAACAACTTCCCTCTCTGAAAGACCCCCCCCCCCCCCCCCCCACGCGCACACCTTCCTCAGTTAATTCTAAAACCACCAGCCGCCACTGGTTTAAGCCTACAAGTAGCGTTCCCCGCAAACTGTATAATTCTCCCCCCCCAAACTGCATAAATCCCCCCCCATTGGAGTCACTGAGGTGGGGATTCCCTAGCCTGATTACCATCGACTTTCAAAGGCTCTGCGAGACTTTAGTCTGACCAACAGCCTGTGCTAACACGGTTTCTTGCCAGCGCTGGTTGACCCGCCTCCTTTAAGTGCCTCGGTTTGCTACTGGTAGATGTCAGAAAGCGGATTGCCGAGTTTAAACCAATAACAACACTCTTTCCGCTGCCTTGAACACGCCTCTACCCAGAGCCGTTGGAGCTGCTCAAAGTTGATTGGTTCTCGACCAAAGGGGGCAGTTCCGCAGATTTCGGGAACTCAGAAATCCTTCTCAATGAGCAGTTGACCAGACCAGCAGCAAAAGCCTGAAGGCGTTGCGTCACTGGGAGGGCGTGCCAGGCTAGGGATTCCCCCTGTTGTGAAAAATGAAATTCAGGCCCTGCTATGGCTGCATACAACGTGCATGCAATCATGGAGCGGGGGCAGACGTGACGCTACTGTGTTGGGAGATGGAAGGACAGAGCTTGCAGCAGCTCTGCCATGTTGCACCAGCATTTATGAGTTCCTGTGCAAGTTCTGAGAAGCCGTCTCCTTGAACAAAATAAAATGGCAGTAGATTGTTGCTGGGCTATACGTGAATAGCTAACAACTCATTGCCATCATAGTGAAGCGTGTGTGAAGTGGTTATTGAAATATCATGCTCTGTGGATGATTCTGCCTTTTTAACAACAAGAACAGTAAGTTTTCCCATTTATATCATATTTCTATTTAATTGTGGAAAATATCATTGTAACAATTTGCCCCTTATAATAACTAAGAGTGCACACTTATGTGCCCTAGAAAGGTCAACTCGGACTTGAAAAGATGACATTTTTTGACATTGAGCGTCAGATTGGCTTGATGCAGTTTCTGAAACACTGCATCAAGGTCAAGAGGTGTTGTTGCTGTGTCTTTGAAAAAAATATGATATCGTCAATATAAACAAAGCAAATATTGCCTTTTAAACTTCCCAAGACAGTTTCCATCAGCCGCTGGAAGGTGGCGCCGGCGTAACGTAAATCGAAAGGCATTACTTTGAACTGAAAGAGACCATGATGGGTGTTCATGGCGGTCTTCATTTTGCTGTCTTCAGCCATGGAGGGGAGGAGAGGAGAGGAGAGGAGAGGAGGGGAGGGAGCGGGAGGGAGAGGAGGGGAGGGGGAGGAGGGGGAAGAGAAGGAGGGCGACAACAAGTGAGTGCTGTTCACGTTATGCAGTCAATGCTAACAACATTAACCATCTCCTGCTAGCTAAGAGCTATGGCTAAGAGCTAACTATTTACGGTACCCCCCTGCGTCCGCTACCAGATAACTTCAACTGTTTTGGGCACTGCACTACACAAAATAGCTCCCTACGATATAATAATAAACACACAGTAGAGGTATAACACGCCACAGCGGGCAGAGAAAATAAAATACCTTGACTTAACAATGTCCAGCTGCAACCATATAAAATCCAAATGGTAACCAATGTAGCAGCATGCTAACTTTGACAAGTAGTCTAACGTTATAATGTTATGGGTAGGCTATGTTACATACACCGTTTTGCCTGTGGCCGTGTTTACAGTGCGATTTAGTTAAGCTTACTTAACATTAAGCTTACTTCACACTCTGGTGCCTGCATCGTTACCATTTGCCTCTTTATTTGAATAACTTTCTACCGGATGGTACCACAGACGTGGATCATCAACTCGTGGCGCTCCATGTTGACAACTACTGTTAGTTACACCCTCCCCATGTTATGACCTTTGATCCCACCACACTATTACTAAATTCAATGTAATTTAGCTAATTGGGTCATTCCACGCCAAATCAATCAGAGCCCACGCACCTGCATCTAAAAAAAATCTGAAAAAAATACCATGTGTGCCTATGTTACCCAGGAGACACTGTAAAATGTTTTTGTGCTAAGATCAATACTTTTCAAGTAACAGCCAGTTTTACAGGGGGAGGGGGGGTGTCAAATTTGTTCTACCTCTTTTTTTGTCAAAGTTCACAAGCTCATTGCTCAAGAACTAGAATCTTAGGAGGCTCAAATTTTGCAGGCTGGTGCATAAATAGGAATAGTATGCAGTAAAATCACCACGAGTAGTCTGGATGATCCTGCATGGTCATAGCAGTCCCTCAAAGTTGATCAAAATTGTATTGGAGTTCTTGGCTGGGCTCTGTTTAGGCTTACAGAAGACATATTTTACTCAACATAGGCTCTGGATTTTTTTTCTCTTATTGAGATCAGTAGAAACACTCTCCGAAAAAGCAATGAAGAGAAAAGAAAATCCATCAGGGACTGAACAGCAGACCTCACAAGTTTGAAAAATAATTTTGGATCTCATATTCAGAGAACCCTAACACCTTGTGGGAATATACAAAGATTTTTTTTTATATTTTTTTCATTAATCTGCATTACCACTTCTTTTTAAAAACACCAATTTGACTTGTCTAATGCGAATCTTTCTTTTTCATTTTCCACCTTAAAGGAATACGCCACCCAAAAATGAAATTAAGCTAGTCTCGGTCACCCCCAGAGTTAGAACAGTGAAAAAAACCCGGTTAAAATCCGTCCAGGCATTCTCCTGCTTTGGGAGCAGCGATGTTAGCTTTAGCTTAGAACAGTTGCTGTAGATGAAGGGTGTCAGTGAGCACGTCCTCCAAAAAAGTGACCGAGACGTCTACATTTTTTTCTAAATATATTTTGGAAGCCGTGTGTTCAAAACGAGTACAAATAATAATGCAAAATCGAACGAGACTATTACCTGGGCAGATCTTTTCTTGGAACTATTTTCAGCCTCATCGCCGACGAAGCACCGCTAGCTAGGCGCAAAGTGCTCACGTAGCAGTCTTGTAAACTCCCTACTAGATTCGACTGGAACTTCACAAGTGGTGCTACGTGAGAACTTTGCGCCTAGCTAGCGGTGCTTCGTCGGCGATGAGGCTGGAAATAGTTCCAAGTAAAGATCTGCCCAGGTAATAGTCTCGTTCGATTTTGCATTATGATTTGTACTCGTTTTGAACACACGGCTCCCAAGATATATTTAGAAAAAAATGTAGACGTCTCGTCACTTTTTTGGAGGACGTGCTCACTGACACCCTTCATCTACAGCAACTGTTCTAAGCTAAAGCTAACATCGCTGCTCCCAAAGCAGGAGAATGCCCGGACGGATTTTAACCGGGTTTTTTTCACTGTTCTAACTCTGGGGGTGACCGAGACTAGCTTAATTTCATTTTTGGGTGGCGTATTCCTTTAAACATGGACAAAATGCACCATTGAGATCAATATGTTTTGTCCCCACCCGGCAATTTCAGTGATTCAGTGATTTTAGTGGCACCTAGTGGTTACTCTATACAAAACAAATCTCTCAATAGATCTCTATGTGTCTCCTGGGTAACATAGGCATTAGGCACACATGGTATTTTTTTCAGATTTTTTTGAGACGCAAGTGCGTGGGCTCTGGTTGATTTGGCGTGGAATGACCCAATTGTCTTATATAAAAGCTGATGAGTATGACCTATTTGTCCTTAAAAAAAAAATCTAATATTGCAATTTCAGAATTACAGTCCAAATGGAAGAATTTAAGGGACACCTATGTGAGGAAGAAAAGGGAGGCAAAGCAGAGCAAAAGTGGCCAGGCAGCAAAATCCAAGAAGTGGAAATACATGGATGCCATGTCCTTCTTGGATTCCACTATAGAGATGAGAAGGTAGTAATAGCTTTTTTCCTGGTCTACAATAATGTGATCTAGGCCTACCATCAATATTTGTGCCACACTGTTAAATTAAGAGTTAAACAATTAAGCTGATCTAGAAATAATTCTGCCATATGGTGTAATTTTTGTTATCTGCACAGGTCATTCAGTAATTTAGGTGAGCGAGAGGAAGAGCAGGAGACGAGCAGGGAAGAGCAGGATCAGGATAGTTCAGGGGCAAATGAGGAGGAGACATGCCCATTCCCAACTAGTTCCAGTTCCACAACTACTAGTAAACCCCCCAATAAAAAGAAAAAAAGGATATGTTGGAACAGTACCTTGAGTGGAAGGAGGCAAGGGATGAACAAAGAGCCAGGGAACGTGAAGAAAGGGAGAGTGATGAGGTGCGTGCGTTCCTATTGAGCTTGGCACCAGGAATAAGAAGGTTACCTTATGAAAGGCAGTCATGGATCAAGCTCAAAATGCAGGTACTGCTCTATGAGGCTGAGCATGGGATCCATACGCGAATGTGTCTCCAATATACACACAGCTTGCATGAATGAATTAATAAATAAACAAACAAACCATCAACTTATCTACTCTTGCACCTTGAGTTTTTTTTAGTGTAGTGGTGAATTGCGTGTTTTAAAAGTTTGGCAAATATACTGACAGCAATGCACTGAGGTAAAGACCATGTAGCCTACTATACATTTAACTGACAACACTGCAAATGAGAAGTTTTGTAATCATAGTAAAAAATCAAAGTTTCTAAATTCTCACAATGAAAACAATGTTTATGTTGGAAGGAGAAAAGTAATTTATTATAAATACAAAGTGCATCAAGTCAAGTGTTTGCGTGGAGGGAAACATAGAAAAGTGGCACATGTAAGAACACTTGTGAGATATGGGTGCTGGTTTGAAAAGGTTGATATTATGAAGCTTCGTGCCGACGGCAAATCACAGCCGTGGCGATATAGGCCAACACCACTCGTGTGATAGCCTAATGCTTAATAAAGGCACAACTGCATGTTAGTATTGCATTGCTAATACGGTCCCTTCGCTTGTATACAATGTGGAAAGTGAAACGTTAGCATGTTTACATATAACATGTTTATGATCGCAATTAACGGTGTTACTCAACCGCTTAATAACATTAATTTTGCACCATACCAAGTGTCCGTCCTCGGGAGGGTAGGGGGGGGGCAGAGGGGAGAGGGGCGCACCATACCAAGTGTCCGTCCTTGGGAGGGTAGGGACATCATGGAATGCATTAAGGGAGCCCACGACGGAGTCCATGGTCATCTTGCCAATGGATCCGGCCAGCAGGTGAGGTGAAGTACTGCTTGAAAGCATCGCGGACGCGTAGTGCCTCGGCCGATGCCCTGTTTCCACGCAGGACCCTGATGGCTCCCAATTCTCCGATCTCCACATCAACATCCTCTTCGTCACCCTCATCACTCTCGGCTTCAGTGTTGTTCCTGTTGCTGCGGAGATAATTGGAGAGGATACAGGTAGCCTTTATGATGTTATCAGCTGTCCCTGCTGAAACAGTAGACTCTCCAGGTCTGTGTCAGGATGCCGAATGTGTTCTCTACAATGCGTCTTGCTCTGGAGAGGCGGTAGTTGAAAATCCGGAGATCGTCATGTAGGCGTCTTCCTGGATACGGGCGGAGCATGTAGTGTTTCATGGGGAAGGCCTCATCCACCACTATAACAAAGGGAAGGGGTCCTAATTCAGGAGCTGTCGGGAGTGGGCATGGAGGCGGAACATTCAAATTCCCAGCTTGAAGGGCCTGTCCCAGGCGGGAGTTTGCAAAGATGCCTCCATCACTGTTGCTGCCATAGCCTCCGACATCGACAGCCAGAAAGCTGTAATCAGCATCCACCAGTGCAAGGACAACGGAAAAGGTGCCCTTATAGTTGAAAAAAAAGTGACCCAGAATTAGCTGGTGCCTGGATACACACGTGCTTTCCGTCAAGAGCACCTATGCAGTGTGGAAAACCACATATCTCCTCGTACCTCCTTGCAGTACTCCTCCAAATCTCCTCAGTTGGTACTGGCATGTACCCGTCTTGGAGCGTTGCCCAGATGACATCGCATGTGTCCTTCACCACACTGGACACAGTTGACACGCCAAGCCAAAAACTTGCAGCAATTGTGGTGAAAGAATCCCCTGTGCTAAGAAATCTAAAAGGCAAGAAGATAAAAAGGAGTTAAGAGTGATGAGTGAGTGATGTGGTTTGTAAGATTATGAATTTAGCTATTTCAATCTATAGGCTGAGGATTTGAGTCAAGGCAGGCTAAATCACATAGGCTATAGTCTATAGACCAGTGGTTCTCAAACTGTGGTACGGGTACCACCAGTGGTACGCAGACTCTCTGTTGTGGTACTCAGGGAGTAAAGATGTTTTATTTCATGGAGACAAAATAATCACTTCAAATGATATAAAAAATATATAGGCTACTGAATGATATCAAAAATATATAGGCTACTGAATCGTTAGTTTAAAACTAGTTTTTTATCTTTCTTGAAAAAAAAAAACTGTATGTACAATGTAAAATATATTTAAATTGGCCTACACCACTATATTGTAAGGCCTACACCACTATATTGTAATGCTTGTCATGGTGGTACACTATAGACTATAGCATATGTGATTTAGCCTGCCTTGAATCAAATACTCAAGCTGTATAGAACATAATCATGGAGCCTATTCGCTGAGAAGCTCCTACGTTTGTTTTGGTTACGTTATGTGTAGGCTAAACGAAACCGCATTATTTCACAATATTTCACTGCAAGGGTTTACCAAGTTTAAAAGGGCTCCTCTTACTCGTTATTGTGGCTGGTTTAAAAAGAGATAATAACCTAAATAAACAACAACGTGATACATCTTATCGGACCGCCACTTTCATATATCACAGATAGCAGGCCTACTGTATGCGTAAATTGCGCACAGTTTCAGTTTGGAGACACGGTAGCCATCGTGCTGCTGGCTCATACTAGGTATTTAATGAAAGTTATGACTGAGGTTTTACTGAGGAAATGGAGCTGAGCTCTAGCGATTTCGATATCAGGAGGCCGTAGAGCTCCGGCGCAATTTAAACTCTGCCTTCAATAGCCTATCACTGGTCACTGGGAATCTAGAAGACTGAAACAGATGAGGATAAAGTCTTTCATGTTTCTTTCCAGAGTGGCGAACAGTGATAATCTGGTCAATCAGACAGATTTGTTACATGAAGGATTGATGAACGGGACGTCAGACGTTTTGCGCGTATGAATCACGCATACTTGCCTTTGGCTAACTAGTATCAACACCTAGGCCTGTACACACACAATCACACATTCCGCATCAATAGTTCACATTGAATATAGGCAACTTACCTGAGACAGACGGCAAGACGTTGCTCCGGGTCAATAGGACTTCTGTAGTTCGTGTGCTGTCTCTGAAGGTGTGGTGCCAGCATCTCAAGAAGGGCCTCGAATTGGCCCACGGTCATTCGAAAATATAACCGAAACCGGCCGTGATACAATTTCAGTTCTTGTACTAGGGAGTGATACTCCCCCTCTCTGTCTGCTTTGTAATAAGGGGTGCATCCAAAATCTCCTCTTTCTCCGAGTTAAGAGATGAATGATGGCAAGCTCATCTCCCGAACTGCTGCTGAAGCTGTCCATTTTCCTCAGAAATCGCCGGCGCGAATTTATTTTGAACGTTTTGATGACACAACGTAAATTTGTCGCAAAATCGCGTCGCCCTCGGTGTGCATACTTTTTTGCGAATAATTCGTCCTGCCATCCTTCCCATCTATGTTGTGCTATTGTAACTGTGCAGTCGAACCACAACATTGGTTGGGTTCATTAGTACACACACACACACACACACACACCACACACACAAAAGTTATCTGTTATGAAGCAGATGGCATAGCCATAACATCTTACAGCCTGTAGTGTAGAGCATCTGCTACAAGTAAAATTGAGCATCTTATGGCTATGATCAACACACAGCAAGAACTACCTTTTATGGAGCTAGATTTGTCTCTAGGTCCACAGAAAGTTTTTCAAAGTTCCACACTTCACTACTTCAGTTAACGCACCAGGCAACGAGGCAAAATTACGAGCTATGTAAAAGTATAATAGGTTATCTTATCACAAAGAGCATCTATGGGTTCAGATGCCTTCGCAATGGCCTATTCCAAAAACGTAAATTTCTGTGAATTGATGTTATATTTTCTCCATGCAAATGTGTGCAGTGCGAAACTCTCTGTTAACTGCTGTAGTAGGATTTATTCATTATTTTTGGTTGAGTGTGAAATTATGGGACAGTGGTAAGAAGTGGGGAAAGCTGCCTGTGAGGAGTTCGCACTCTTGAACACCTGGGAGATTTGCTGTAAAGTAGCCTAAACTCTTTGAGTTATGGTCTAGTTATCGCGGGCAGCAAGATCACCCATTCGGTCAGCCTTTTCTGCTCGTCGTCCTTGATGGAACCCTGCGAAATCATTATCTGATTGGTCAGGAGCTTTTTTTCGCATGCGAAATTTCACATCAATCAAGACTGTTCCGAAAGTTTTTTTTGTCGCAACGAACTTCGTCCTCGGCAGTGTTTCCCACAGATTAGAAGGCAATGTGTGGTGGTTGCCCCATGTCTTGGTCTGGGGGGGGGGGGGGGGGGTGTACCGGCACCAAATGTAGGTGCACCCATATTTTTCATTGCATCGCCTTTTTATCTAAAGCTTGTCTTTATTTGAAACACAAACATTATGTAATTATGAATAATTAGTCTATTATAGGCCTACATTCCATATACTGACATTTCTGATATTCATAACAGCAATCTTTATGCAGATTATGGCCTAGGCCTACTATTCATATTATAACTCCACCTCTTAAATTCAGCTGTCTGGTTGAAGCCTCCAATTAAATATTGTAAACAAAGTAGCAGGCTAAGTTTATCATACTCTACTGGTTGGACTGTTCAGGTAAGCTAATACTTTTTCTCCTTGGGACAGGCCCCTTTAAGTCTTGGAGTTGAAAAACATTGGTATTGAGAAGGAGTTTAATCAAATGTCTGCAGCATAGCCTACTAATGATGCTAAACGGATCTAACAGTAATTTAGCTATGGCTATGGCTATGGCTATGGTTATTTAGCAGACGCCTTTGTCCAAAGCGACATACAAATAAATAACAATACAAATTAAATTAACAGTGAACAATTAGCTAGTCGTCTTCTTTGCGTCATTGCGTTCACGATTGTGAATGTTTTATCTAGATTAAATGTGCATGTCGTGGACGGCTGTCCATTGAGCGCGCACGAGAGCGGGCCATGGAGAATGAGTTTACATCTACTGTTTGGAAAAGTTGCACACAGTCTACAAAGTTTGCGGAAGAACTTAATGCTTCACCCCAGCAGCGTTATGTGGATCAGTGCGACCACGCTTCCAGGGATGATATCGTTGGTTTTGATGGAGACAGACGCGGTGTGCACGGAAGGGAGGGGCTGTGTGTGTGCGTGTCTCGTGTGTGGTGCTGAATCTGTGGCGCACCGCCACAAATTAGTCTATGTGTGGGAAACACTGCTCGGTGTGTACATACTAATTGGAATACATGTGTTTAATAGCCTGCGTAATTTCGTGCGAATATTTCGTCCGAAAAATCGGACTTGGTGTGTACGGGCCTTAAGATTTAACTTTTTGGACTGACCTCCAGGCGCTAACCAAACACCTCCAAAACACACCATGCAACAGGTTTGTGTTTGGCGCTGTTTATCATTTCAGACTGAAGTAGGACTCAACTGAACCGAGTTATGATACTAGAGACTCGCGACTCATGGGTTAAAGAGGCATTTGACCCGTTGTGTACAACACTGTAGCATTTTCACACTGCATCGCAATTTATCGCATAACTTAACGACTAGAATCTAGAAGAATAGATTCTATGGATATTTAAACAAAACGATTAGATCTCTACTTCACGTGGAAGATAACGTAAACGTTACAGCCACATTGCTAGTTATTGTTTAGCATCCCCTAGCTGTTCCAGATGCAAAGGTAGGTTAACATTAACGTTAACGTTAGTATTAGCAGCTACCGCTGTCTGAATTAATGATTCGGCATATGAATTGTAGATCTATGTCACTGTTAAGACCACGAAGTATACATTTCGGAAAATGGATGATACATTCGCCTTACTTAGAGATACCCCAGCTCATTTTCCGACGTTAACTTAACCGTTTTTAGCTGGCAACGTATTGCTGGTATTACTTAGCTTACCTGTTGTGCCAAAAGCTGCCGTCTTAGCTTCTGTCTCTCCCTAATTTCTTGAAGTCGACTGTTCATTCTGAAAAATTGGCGTTTCTCAACAACTTATCAAGTTCGATGTCATTCAATTCCGCTGTAGAGACCATAAAGTCGCGCTAGTTGCTACACAACTTCCGATTGCCAGAATAAAAGTCCCCTCCCTTCTTCTTCCTTCTTCTTCGGTTTATTGGCAGATTACATCCTTTAAAATGTTGTATACCGCCACCTACTGTACAGGAGTGTGTAGAGTACTGAGTGATACCTTTTGGCTACTTAGTCATGATGGAGTAAAATAAAACTAGAGATAATAAATCATGCCAAAACAGAAACCAACAAATAAACAACCAATCAAAACCAAAAAAGTTAAAATTATTCCATGAATTCACTGTTATTTAAGAAGGTAAAACATGCTCTAATTTTGTCTTTTTCCATTCCTTGTTCCCCAAGAATATCCTCAGAATAATCATCTGAATCTTGCCATATTCGCCTCTGCTCTCTGTATCTCCTATAAAACATGGTCCACATCTTCCTGTACTTGACATTCTGTGCTTAAACCATCACTTTTCCCTATTATTTTAAGTGTTGAGCTCAGTCCTGTATGTCCCATTCTCATCACTATTTCTTCTTTCCTATTTTGCATATTCATTCTCTTTCCTCCAACATTTTTCTGAATGTTGTGGTAGTGTTTAGCCTTATAGGTTCAGCATCCCATTCCTGTTGCCATTTCTTTATTATTTCTGATTTAATTTTAGCTTTCGCTTCTCCTTTCCCCGTTGGCACATTGATTTCTATTTCTTTGATTTTCAGTGCCTTTTTGGCTAATCCATCTACCTTTTCATTTTCTTTCACACCAATATGTGCTGGTACCCAGCAAAACTGAACCAACAAGCTAATGCTTAGTAAAATCTTTCTGGCTCCCACAACATGTCTTCTCTGATTGATTCACCACTTTCAAAGCTCTGCAGAACAGCCATTGAGTCTGAGCATATTAAAGATGTCAATGGCTTTATCTCTTCAATCCACCTTAAAGGAACATTTCACAGTTTTTACATATTAAACTATGTTATTCCCTCAACTAAGATGAGTTGATTGATACATACCTCTCACGTTTCAATGCGTGCACTCACTGGCTCTGGCACGTGGCGCGACTTTGATAGCAGTTAGCTAGCCCATCATTCATTAGGATCCAAACAGAGATGAAGTTAGAAGCGACCAAACACCTCCATGTTTTTCCTATTAAAATACAGTTACACAACGACCAAGTATGGTGAGACAAAATATATGTGGCGCAGTAATATCCTCACTCTTGCACTTTCAGTTTCACTTTGGAGTGAGGATATTTCTGCGCTGAGTCTAAGTGCTCCCAATTGTTATTCCAACACACAATATAGTTATCCCTCTTACCTGCTTAGAAAGTATACTTCCATAGTCTATAATTGACCTGATTAGTGCTATATAAATATTCATTAAAGGCTGTTTATCTGCACCCCAGTTGTGTCCAGTATCATCCTCATCAGGTTCAGGACATTTTTACATTTGGTCTCAATGTATGTTTCCATGTGAGTTATCCATCCATCCACACTTACACCCGGGTGCAAATAATCACTCTGAAAAGAAATAGCTCTAACCTATGGTATAACAGTTTCTATGTTTCTCTCTCAAAAAGTTCATCAACAGGCATGTGAGTCAATAACCAATTAATGGGGGAGAGGAGTTCCTCCTCAACATGGGGACATACTGTGCAGGGCTGTACACTGTGAGCAGGTCGTCGCAAATGCGAGTAAAAATATATTAGTGTGAGTAGAAACAATTAAATGGGAGCATGTGTACGTGCGAGTACTGATTTCAACCCTTTTATTCGCATTTTGCTCCTAAAATGAATCCACACCAAGTGGATCAAAGTATAGTAAAATTTTTGCGCGTCTGTATACAAATGTCATAGTTGACAAACGCACCTGGCTGGAAACTCATGCTTTCAGCATCAACCTCGCGCTCTCACACACACGCAAGAAATGTCACTCCAAATCTATTCTTCTTTTTCTTCAATCTGTTCGTTATCAGTTGGTGACTATGTAGCGATTACCGGTGAAACATTTGTAACGGTGGCATTTTGCAAGATCAAAATAAGACGTTCTAAATGGAACGCGATCATATTTAAAACATTTAAGATCTCCTGTAGATGTAAAACTACGACACACATTGACAGTGACATGCCGCCGCTGTTTGTAAGATCAAAACAAGACGTTCTAAATGGAACGCAATAATTAAGCTGTTCAGATCTTTTCCAGGCGGCTTGGAGACGTATGTGTGCTGACTGGGTAGTCTCTGCTCAAACCCTACACACACACAGAAAATGGCTTGTCTTGTTTCTTTCATATTTTGAATCCAGAATTTGTATACATTTTGTTAACAATTTATAGCATTTTAGGATCTGCATAAACACTTCATAGACACCATATGGTGCACTGAGACAAGCAGCAATTTCAAAACTAGCAATATGTTTCATTTATGAAAACAAAATAATAGACAAATAAACAGACCATTTACATAAGCTCAACATTAATCTGGGGACTTTGAGAACAAATTCTTACAAGTTTGTTAAATGACAAATGATTTTGATCAGCATGACCATGTGAACATGGTCTATCTATCTAAAAAGGGGGAAAAAATGAACATACATGATCAATGTATCAAACAAACACATAATCAGTAAATCAATCTATAGTAGTTTCTCTAGCCAGCGTTTTCTAAGCCTGGATGATTACCGCACACAGCTCTTTTTAGGGCTGCTAAGACACTTTTCAGGTCTCCAGGCAACACAAACTCACATAAGGTTGCTGAGGATTGCCACACATGTAGAGAACACAAATAGAGGACTGGCACTACACCATCTAGGTACCTACATGAAAGGGTTGAGCACTATCACATTTAGGATTGTCTGATGGGCATAACAGAAAATTATTATTCCAAGTATGTATATACAAAGCACTTTGAAATTCATCCTTTCAAAAGCCTAATGGTGGGCTTTACACCATAGGATTTCAAGCAATTCCAGTCGGCGACTAAATTTCCAAAGATGGAATGAAATCATGGGAGTTTTACGAAACATAATTTTAACATCAGGACCAGTGTCCCCCTCTACACATTCCACAATTAGAAACATCTTGCCCTCCAGGGTCTCACATATTCCAAATAGCTAGGGCCGAATTCGGAAAAATTGGGCACTTCTGGAAAAGTTTTTGATTTTTGGCAGGGTGTTAGATATAGGCCTAAGGTTTTAAAAAAATCCATGGATACAAGTTGGGCTGGCACCCCTAGTGGCAGTTATGCATACAGTCCAAAATGGCCCCCACCGAAAAGAGAAAAGGTTATATTGTTGTATAATGTGTTTTTTCTACTTTGTTTGATACAAGGAACCCTGTTCTGATATATTCTTCTTATTGTAAGTTGATGTCCATGTTAAATCTATTATCATAGTCATATTTAGCTCAAATAAACTGTCAATATCTCTGAAAAGTCACACTGAAATATTACCCAGGACCCTAGACCATATTTTTACCTCCAATGTATTCTTTCTTTGTTGATTGGACAGGTCACTATCACTATAGTATCAAAAATCACATGTTGGAACCAAAAGGACCATTGTTGAGGCTTTAAATAAGCACTTCAGAACTATGCCACGGTGAAAAGTTATATTTGGCTTTTAGTCAGGCAGCCAAGGGGTCCCACCTATTTTTTTTTTTTTTTTTGCAGAATCTATTAGACTAGGGGTACCTCTTAAGATTTAGGAGGGTGCCCAGTGATATCCCTTGGGCAATTTTGTATATTAAGCCTTTCTTGTCCAATGTGTTGAATATAAGGCGGAGATACTACAGGTGAATAGGGTAAAAAAAAAATAACAAGCAGATATCACAATGATACTTCACCAGTTGATTGCTTAGATCAATATAAAAAATAAATGTATTACAAGTTTTCTGTAATTTAATGTTTGAATATGCAAATTAGGCATGGTGTAATTAAATATGCACTGATTTGCATAAACTCAAAAAGATCAAATCTGAACACTGGCTAAAGCCAGTTTGATTTTGTTGTTGTTGTTGTTGTTGTTGACATAGAGATGAAAAGTATCTTAAAGAGGGAATTATGGATATCTCATTCAGTTATTCAGTAAATCAGAAAATACTACCAGCATATACAAAAAAGAAATCGCCATGTTTTTTGGAATAAAATTTCCTATAAATCAGGCTAAGAATATTATATCAACAACCCCCTCTGTAAAAAGCTTCTAAACATGGCTAGGGATAAGACTGAAAAGTTTGCTGTATGTAGATGCTTGTGAAAAGAAGATTTTGTTGTGAGAGAGGAAACTCATCCATGGGTGCTATCTCACTTGGACTGTACATTTTATTTGAGTTGATTTGCATTTGATAGGAGGTATCTATGTTTTCATGATTTTGATGATATTTCATGATAGTTATCATTATAGTTATCGTTCTCTTCGTTATCCCCTCTGTTAAATACATTTAATCTCTTGTGTGAACAAAATGAAAAGAACAAAAAATAAACTGGCTTTATCCAATGGTCATATTTTATCTTTAAGTTTAAGCAAATCGGCGCATATTTAATTGTATCATGCCTAATTTGCATATTCAAACATTAAAGTACAGAAAACTTGTAATACATTTATTTTTCATATTGACCTAGGCAATCAACTGGTGAAATTTCATAGTGATATCTGCTTGTTATTTTTTTTTACCCTATTCACCTGTAGTATCTCCACCTTATATTCAACACATTGGACAAGAAAGGCATGGGCAATATATGAAATTGCCCAAGGGATACACCAGGCACCCTCCTAAATCTTAAAGAGATACCCCTAGTCTACTAGATTCTGCAACAAAAACAACTTTAACCGACAAAACCAGGTCCACCTAAATTATGGCATTTGGCTGCTGGACTATGATGTATTGATTTCAGAAAAAGACAGTTTCTGGTAAAGGCATTTGCTAAACAATATTTTTCACACTAGAATGATGGCAACATGTTCAATATTATTCCTAAAGGGTGAATGCATGGGTTTAGAGGGCTGAATAATCTTTTTATGTTATTCAATTTCAGAGATATGGACCTTTTTTCAAGAAAAAAGTGACCATGGCAATACATTTGACATGAAAATTACCTGAAAATAGGAAGATAATATCAAAATGATCATTCCTTGTATCAAATCAAGTAGAAACATGCCAGCTGCCGTTAAACACCAAGGAAGAAGAAGAAGAAGAATGGCGGCGTGTGTGTTAATGGCTAAATTAACTTGAATGTTAACTTGAATTAGCCTAACCCTACATTTACCTCAGTGAAAAAAACATTAAAATCAGCATGGCATCGCGCTGTTCCACTACACGGTAATGTTAAACACCGTTGTATTGGGTAAAGCCTGCTTTTTCTTTCTCCATTATCGAGGCTTGGTTGGGGCTGGGGCTCAAATGGCCGGCGGTGGCCCTAAACTAAAGTAACGTTGGTTAGACGGACCAAACTGAATTTGGGCTTTTGGAATGGGATGTGATTAAACAAAACCAGAGAAATTTAGTAAGTTGAAGGCCCTAGTCCTAGCCCAAGCTTGACAATGGAAATAGAGAAAGTCTGAGGTGAACAGCCTAACTTTTTTTTTTATCTGATGGAACAAAGATGATGACATGACGATACATTTTCTTCAACAGGAACCAGTGACATGATTTGCCCAGTGCTGCATCATTAGCTTTACAGGGGTGAGTAAACGTTTTTTGCTTGATAATGTCCCTTATTCACTTTCAAAATGTGACAAAAGGTAGTTTTTCGTTCTAGATTATTGTTTAAAATATCACACGCTATCTGTTCATACACAGGGAGCTGCTTGCTGTTAGGACGAGCCAGTGCAGGTGACAGTTGAGGGAAGAGTACACTTTGAGCGTTTTCATTGTGGATATCTTCAGGGAGAGACTGCAGACTTGGTCATGCAAGAATTGTGACTTCAGGGCATCTAGACGTTTAGAGCTCTTAAAGCATTATAGACTGAAGCATTTTCACACTGGTCAAGGTCGGTCAGTACCCTGCTTGTTCACACATTGCCCTTGTTTATTCAGAAGTTGGGGGGCACTTCGCACACATTTATCTAGAGATCACATTTCCACTGAGGAGTCACCGGAAGTTGTTTCATTTGCTTGCCTTGTATGTAGTTCACAAAGTTTTAATACTGAAAGGCGATATTTTGAACATTTAGGGGCGCATCTTAAGAAATGTGAAACCGTTCACTGCGTTTTCAAAGATTGTGAGTATAGTACTAATATATATTCGACTTGCCTCGCATAGAAGTAGGAAACATCATCCACACAGTCTTGACGATTTTAAAGATACAGTATTTCATGCACGTACACTTCCAGATAAGGATATTGAGGATATTGATGGTATATGGCCTGTAGAGGAAAGTGAAGTTACTTTTGATGAGGGGCTCAATGAGGGTGAGGATTTGGTCGAAATCATTGTTGAGCAGCTTGGATCTTTACTACTGAAATTGGACTGCCTATTCAATGTGCATATTAGATGTGTAGATGAGATTGTTGAAGAGCTTCAATTTATTGTAGTTTCAGCATCTGCATCTGTTATCAAAAAGATTATTTGTGAGACGTTAGAAAACCATGACTGCACTGTTGAAGAATTGGTGATCACAGACTTAGTGAAGCGCATTTGTCAGTTAAATCCTATCAGTGTAGCCTTTAGTAAGGAAGGTACACTCGGCACAGCGTACAACAGAAATATTTATTTTAGGGAACATTTCTCTGTTGTCGAACCAATAGAGTATGTACTTGATCCTGAAGACGACACGTCATTCCAGTATATTCCAATTTTACAGTCCCTGTCTCATATTCTAAAAAATAGTGACATCCAGGAAAAGGTTTTGAAGAGTAGGTCAACAAGGCATTGTGACTCCTCATGTCAGTATACTAGTTTTCGTGACGGTTCTAACTTTAAAGAAAACACATTTCTGTCTGGAGAAGAGCTTAGACTTTCACTGCTTCTCTATTCTGATGACTTTCAAGTTTGTAACCCGTTAGGCACACTGTAAAAAGTTTATTGTAAAATTTACAGTAACTGGCTGGCAGCAATTAGCTAGTAATTTGCTGTGATTCACTTTACAGTAAAGTTACTGTGAAATAGATCACAGCACTAATGCAGATGCTGTAATTACTAACAGCAGTAGTGATATTGATGCTGTAATTAATACAGTATTTTTATGTATACTGTAAAACAAATCACAGTACCCACAGGGATTGCTGTATCAACTACAGTAATAACATAAACTACTGCAATTTATACAGTAATATTGACTACTGTATTTTCATTTACAGCAATTATTCATTACTCTTAAATATCTAATACGACATTTAAAATACAGAGAGAAAGAGATTGAAGGTTTAAAAGGTCCTTTATTTAAACGTTGCTCCCACTCACTGAAAACAAACACATCTTTGATTACAATTACACGTTGTAATGATTGCAGTTTTTAAACTGCCGTTTCCCTTTTTCAAAAAGGTCCACTCAAACACAAACACAGACTCTCTCTCTCTCTCTCTCTCTCTCTCTTTCTCTCTCTCTCTCTCTCTCTCTCTCTCTCTCTCTCTCTCTCTCACACACACACACACACACACACACACACACACACACAGCTTATGAACAGTTACAACTGGAAATGTTTTTTCCACAAAACTTGAGAACGTCCTGATCACAACAGATAGCTGGAGAAATGGAGTATAGAGTTGTAGACTGAAGTCTTCTTCACTGTAGTGAAAACAGAAGGAAACATGAGTAAGATGCTACAGAAGGAGGAAAAAATACACTAGCATCACATGATTAGACTATGGGTGAAGTCATGCAGACTTCACCCATAGTCCCATGCACCCATGCAGACAATATGTATGTTCTAACATGTTGGGGGTGCCTTGACGGACAAAAACAATTGAAAACACTAGTCTAAGATATCATAGGAAGCAACAATCCATTGCAATGAATGCAAGCGACAATCCATTGGAAAAGAACCTCTGCGCAACATCTACTGACTAATGACATCTTATTAAAAAACAAAGGGTTCACTAGAGTACAAACCATTCATAAGCCCTATAAATGGAGAGCCACATTTGATTTTTGCCAAATTCTCTCTATTTGCTCTTGTCTTCTATTCATGGTAAACTTGATTAATGCTTAGCTTACTTCCTAGAGTGTTAAAGCAACATAAAGCACTTTTCCCGTGTCGCACGCATGCTATTTGTTTATTCAGCACTGGATTTGCAAATAACTATGTCCACAGACAGGGTACAGTATGTTGCATGGTTTCGTGAAAGTATGATGTATTGCGACATCGAAGCAAGTCACATTGGTTAGTTAGTTTGTTGTTAGTTTCTTACATCTCACTGCATCAAACTACAGATCCGCTACCGGATCTGGTAAACGTACATAGTGCGGTTATAGCTGATAGAGGGCCGCAAAGTGAATGTGGAAGTGACAATCACCCTGTTATGAGTTGATGCACGACTAAAATGATTCTGGAAACATTTTTTTAAGGTACCCAACTCGTAAGTGTTACTTTAATAGATGTCATTGTTCTTCTCTGATGGATTGTCGCTTATATTGTGAGTTCCTTTGACTGCATGTAGTAACAAGGGTTATGACATACTAAGTCAATGGGGCAGCTTTTCAGAATGAGAAGACTGTATAGAAATGTATGCATCTCCTGGCCATTTAGTTTATATGTCTTATGTTGGAATCTTACCAAGCATGATCAGCCTGGGAGTGCTTGGCAGTGAGAGGTGGGTTTCCACGTCTGCCTGAGTGGAGGTTTCCTACAACAGGAGATAGGCAGAGAAATGCACACAAAACCTTAGATATATCACCAACATAAATGACAGCAAAACATAAATGGGGGAAAATAACAATACTACATCTGTCAAGAGAAAAATGGCCTCTTCCTGAGAGAAAAAGCAAAGGTGATGGTCTGCACACTGTAATGTCTCCAAAACAATTCTTTATTAGTTAAAAGGCAACGTTTCGATCAACAGATCTCCATCAGGCAAAGTAGGAACTGGCATAGAAGGCCTATATCACATGACCAATAGGCCTAGTAATCAAGCATCTGCCTTAAACAGGCGGGGTGCACCCATGGGTGGCAATCAGCACAGACTAGCCCAAAATCTCATTGCATAACAACATTGAGCAAAATGCATGTGCTGGCAAAACATCAGTGCAGAAATATTATGCAAAAAATGCATGAAATAGCAATACATAGAATCACAATACATATAAAAAATTAAGTGTATAGGAATTTATAAGTAGCTGTCATACGGAAGACTATGGTGGAAATATCACAAGAAGGGTTTAAGATCAAAATACATGTTTAGACCCTTTGGAGAGATGGTGTATAATGTGTATACAGTGCCTATAGAAAGTCATCATACCCTTTTGAAATAGTTACTTTTTTTGTCTTACAGCCTGAAATCAAAACCCATTTTAAAAAAAATCTTTTCCAGTTTCATTAACAAATTTAGCTGTACAACATCAAAATAATGAAAAAAAAGTCAGCAGTTCTGAAAATTAATAAAAAATTAAAAAGTAGAATAACAGGGTTGGAAAAGTCATCATACCCCTGACTTAATACTTTGTAAAGCTTCCTTTTGCTTTCATTACAGCCATCAATCTGTTTGGATATGTCTCTATTATAGCTTTGCACACCTAGATAGGGGAATATTTGCCCAATTTTCCGTGCGGAAATGTTAAAATTTAGTCAAATTCTGTAGGGAATGGCGATGGACTGCTCTCTTCAAGTCAATCCACAGATTTTCTATAGGATTTAAGTCAGGGCTCTGACTTTGCCACTAAAGGATATTCACCATCCTATCCTTAAGCCACTACTTTGTTCTCTTGGCAGTATGTTTAGGACCATTGCCGTGTTGGAAGGCGAATGACCTGCCCATATTCAGCTGTCTAGCATGGGGGCTGCAGGTTTTCCTCAATCATTTGGGTGTACTTGGCATCATCCATTTTCCCTCCTATTCTGACCAATTGCCCAGTCCCCACTGAAGAGAAACATCCCCACAACATAATGTTGCCCCCACCATGCTTCGCAGTAGGTATGGTGTGTTTTGGGTGTGTTTGGGTGTGTATACTGTGTTTGGTTAGCGCCTGGAGCTCAGTCCAAAAACTTCAATCTTAGTCTCCAAAAAGTTCGATCTTAGTCTCATCTGACCATAAAAGCTTTTTCCACGTGGTAGCAGAATATTCCAGATGTGTTTTTGCACTGAACTCCAAGCGCAATGTTTGGCGAAAACCAACACAGTACACCACCCAAAACACACCATATCTAGTGTGAAGCATGGTGGGGGCAACATTATGTTGTGGGGATGTTTCTTTTCAGCGGGAACTGGGCAATTGGTCAGGATAGAAGGGAAAGTGGATGCTGCCAAGTACACCCAAATTCTTAAGGAAAACCTACGTCCCTCTCCTAGACAGCTGAGGATGGGGAGGTCATTCGCCTTCCAACACGACAATAATCCTAAACATATACTTCCAAAAGAACAAAGCAGTGGCCTAAGGATAGGATGGTGAATATCCTTGAGTGGCAAAGTCAGAGCCCTGACTTAAATCCTATAGAAAATCTGTGGATTGACTTGAAGAGAGCAGTCCATCGCCATTCCCTACAGAATTTGACTAAATTTGAACATTTCTGCACGGAAAATTGGGCAAATATTCCCCTATCTAGGTGTGCAAAGCTATAATAGAGACATATCCAAACAGATTGATGGCTGTAATGAAAGCAAAAGGAAGCTTTACAAAGTATTAAGTCAGGGGTATGATGACTTTTCCAACCCTGTTATTCTAGTTTTTATTTTTTTATTAATTTTCAGAACTGTTTACTTTTTTTTCATTATTTTGATGTTGTACAGCTACATTTGTTAACAAAACTGGAAAAGATTTTTTTTTAAATGGGTTTTGATTTCAGGCTGTAAGACAAAAAAAGTAACTATTTCAAAAGGGTATGATGACTTTCTATAGGCACTGTATATATAAAGCTTCTATTTTGAGGAGGAGATTATCTATATTTCTTACTGAGAGAGCCATTACCCCGTATTGTTGCACATCCACATAGCTACCTGATTTTGCGATGTTCCAGTAGTGCTCCTCCTTCTCGCTAATGTAGCTTAGCTACCTGGCAAGGGAAAATTATGACAATTACCATACTACACAATCATTCACAATTTTGGATAATCATTCCTATATATATGACAAATTGTTTTAACTAAACACCGATCTTCGGGCAACTTCTATATTGGAGACTGAAATGTGCAATGTAGGCTAGCTACATCCAAACAAACAACTTGCTAACTAGCAAGTGGCTAGCGAGACGTATTCAAAGATTAGGCTACGTAGCTAGCTGACGTTACAAAATACATTGCGGTAGAGTACTTCCTAATCGAACGATTCAAAACCAAGAAATAGGTACCTACATGATCCAGCCAAATGAACAAACTGCAGTACTGTCTCTATTCAAGAGAGTGAACTGAACTTACCTGCAGCAGGAACACCTCTCCAAGCACAGCATACTGGAGCAGCAGACTGAAGGAAAGCGTCCGACGACCGTTAGTAAATACCGATGTGATCCTCCGACTCCCGCTCGAACTTGCTGTAGACTGATTCACAGCATGAACGAAATTACTGTAGAGGGAATCCCACTTGTCCAAGAGAATGATCCATGGCGAGTGGAAATCACCAAATCTGGCTCCACACACACCGAAGTCCAGTAATTACAAGTGTGCTAATTCTGAATTCCACCCAGGGTGACCCAAAACGAGGTGAGCGATATTCGCCAGCTGCAGCCAGTTACTGTAGCTACTAGGCTACTACAGTAACTTACATTAAACAGCGTTTGAACGTACTGGAAACTACAGACCTTTTTTTTATCCAATAACCTGCCGATTCGATTGATCAATGCTTAGTCCTCGCATAAAGTATAAAGATATAATAATAATATAGCCTAACTTTTAATTTATGTGCAGAAAACCTAGAAAACCCCAAACGATTGTCAGCCATGTTGGATTTTTTCTCAAAGTTGCTAAGAGGGAGGAGTCAGATTGATATTTACTGTATTTTGATTCACAGCAAAACTTTATTACTGTAGTTTGGCCAATTTTGACCATAATCCATAGCGAAACTACAGTAACATACTCTATTCACAATCACAGTACATATTCCTTTCTTATACAGTAGTGATGCTGTGAAAACTACAGAATCTTGTTACAGTGCACCTCCCGTAAGAAACACAAGGTGACTGGTGTTTACTGGGTGTTTGCTGACATTCCATCAGCATTGAGGTCTAGACTATCGTCTATTTACTTGGCGGTGTTATGCAAGGCTAAAGATGTTAAGAAATTTGGTTATTTCAAAGTATTGGAGCCATTATTGAATGATTTAAAAATTTTAGAGGAAGATGGCATTTTTGTTCCGTGTTTAGGGAAAATTGTAAAGGGCACTGTATTTTCTGTTGTTGCCGATAATCTTGGTGCCCACTCAGTCGGAGGGTTTGTTGAAAGTTTTAGTGGGACATATGTTTGTAGATTTTGTGTCGGACAACGGTCCCAGTTTCAGGAACAGGAATTTAGGACAGGAGCTTTCCCTAGCAGAACGAAGTAGCAATATGAGGTGGACATTGAAACAGCCTTGGCTAGTAACACCCACAGTCGTGGAGTAAAAAGACCTTGTCCAATTACTCAAAGATTGAGTCATTTTCATGTGACGACCTGATGTACTCCACGACTTGCTGGAGGGTATAGTACTAGCTTTGTGTCTAGATATCCTAATAAAGAGAAAGTATTTTTCTTATGAAGAGCTCAATAGAATCATCAAACAGTTCCCATACAAGTGGAAAGACAGCACTAATTCTCCCCAAGGTGTTCCACTTAACCTTGCCTCCAATAGAACCATCGGTGGCAATGCAACTGAAAATTGGTGTTTACTGAGGCTGTAGCCGCTTATGATCGGTGCCAAAATACCAGAAGAGGATCATACTTGGCAGTTGTTATTGTCACTCAGAGATGTTGTTTCTTTGGTTATGTCACCTACTCACACAGATGAAAGCATTGGTTTCCTAGATAGTCTGATTGCTGAACATCTGATTGCTGATAGCCTCAAGAGAAACTAATCCCAAAACATCACTTTGTGGAGCATTACCCACAGCTCATCAAAGCATTTGGTCCACTAGTGTCCTTATGGACAATGCGATTTGAAGCAAAGCATAGCTTCTTTAAGAAGTTAGTTAGGCAGACTAATAACTTCTGCAACATCTTGAAGTCTATGGCGAGAAAACACCAGTTCATGATTGCTTATCATCTCCATGGCTCAAGTATACAAAGACCTGCTATTTCTGTATCAAAGACGTCAAGTGTCCCATTGGAAGTTGTAAATGAGAACATACAGGAATTTGTATCACAGAAATTTCCTGAAGAGACTGTTGTGCATTTGACAAAACAGGCAGAATTCCAGGGCACCAGTTACAGCATTGGCATGATCCTGGTGTATGGCTCCACTTGTGGATTGCCCGATTTTGTTGAAATACGACAAATCATTGTTATTCGTGACCGCTTACTTTTTGTGGTGAAGTTGCAAAGTGCATGGTACTTGGAGCATTTTGGAAGTTTCAAGTTGGAGGCCACAAGGGTAGTAAAAGTGATTGAGCACTCTCAACTAACCGACACATATTCATTGGCTGCCTATGCCGTGGAAGGGCATCGTATGGTTTCTCTGACACACCACATCTGCTTGTCAGACTAGGTAAAATATAACCTTAAATTGTGTGAATCTAGATTTAAGTTATTTACCCCACAGTTACTGTGTGTGTGTGTGTGTGTGTGTGTGTGTGTGTGTGTATTACTGATGAAGGGTAACCTCAGGAATGTGAGCTGTCTGGGGAAATGCAATACGTGCTCTTGTCTAATCTGCTCTTTTATTTTTCTTGTAGTTGTGCTTACACCAAGGCCATTATGTCTGCCCCAACTCAACTGAGTGTCATTGTTGAGGGGACTGGAGAAGCCCACAAGTTAACATTACCAAGTGGAGTCCCTGGTACTGCAAAGGAACTTCTAGCAGCTGTGCAAGATCAATTTCATCTCCAAGGAAGCTTTGCTATTATGTATATGGACAAAGACTTTGATAGCCAATTCTTCACACTAACATCAACAGATGTGCCTGTTGTTCTCACGCTGACCCCCATAGGCCAGGACGATTCAGCTGCTTCCTCTTCTGTTTCGTCTTTAGTGCCACTTGATCTGTTTTCACAGGATGACACCTGTTCAACTGGCTCAGCTGACACTGTCATTTTACCGAAATCTCCAGAATGTAGATCAGCAGCATGGCCAGCAAATTTTCAGATTCCTACATTTACATATGATGTTGAATTGCTCCTTCAAGACGGAAATCAGGCTTACGAAAACAATGGTACGGTCCTTACAAATTCTAGCCTTAAGTCAAAGATACTTGAGACACTTACCGACACCATATTCTCATAGACTACTTATCCCAATGGTCTTCAAAGAATTGCAGTTGTGGAAGCTCTGTTAAAAAAGCATCCGTGCCTGAAGGAGCCTGAAACCTCAGTTTCAGGCATGTATGGATGGCTGCAGCGTCTTCGAAACAAGATGGGCAATCATCGTTCTAAATTGAGAAAGAATGACGTACCTTGTCCTGAGCTTAGCGTCAACTGCTTGAAAAGGAAACTCCCAGGTGAGCAAACGCCTGCAAAAAATTGCAAGAGACCGAAGAAAGCAGAGGTGAATTACCTTCCCCCACATCCAAGAGGAGAAACAAGCGAGAGTCTGGAGAGGGAGAGACTGGAACTTCTCAATGACGTGAAGAAGAAGAACAACACCAAAGTCATTCATGAAAAAATGGCCAAAACATTCTCCATTCAACGGCTTGAGGTTGTGAATGGGAATCTACCTACAGATGATTTCAGAGAGAGGTGGCCTGCCTTGTTTTGTGAAGATGGGGTAGGTAAATCTTTAGACACTTATAATACTCTATGCAGCATACAATTTTAATCCAATATTAAGATTGATTCAATACATCCTATGTTAAGATGAATCCTCTCAGTTGACTCATTTCATATTGCATTTAATAACGGTTCCTGAAATTTGGTTTTGTTGATGCAGATCATACAGGAATTCAGGAGAATAACAACAATTACGCTGGAGCAGAGGTTTATGGACAAACTTGACTACTATACTCCAAAACTCATCACCTTAATGAAGGCTAAAGGCGGAGTAGTGGGTAATAAGCTGAGACCATTTGTGGACAAACTGACTCAGGTTTGTTGTGATGTGTAACATTTTAAAATGTTAGTCTTACCTTCCCTGCTACATGCATTTGATGGCTTCAATACTTCATGTGACAATTCATGTAATAATAAGGGTTTGTATTTTTGCTCTTGTTAACCTGTCCACAGAATCAAAGTATTGAGGAGAGACATGAAGCAGTCAGGTAAAACTAGTAGAAATATTCATCATATTACTCAATCAATGTCCTATAACTCTGAAGCCTTTCTCTGCAAAATGACTGCTTGCTACTGGCACAGTTAAAGCCAGTTTCAGGAACAAGATTTAAAGGACAACAGAGCATATTATGGATAGGCAGCTAAAGCTAACCTATTGAGGCTTAGGGCATTTACAGTAATTTCAGTTACTATGCCCCATTAGATTAGCCTCTGCCTAAATGGACTTGGCAAATGCGCCCAATCTTTTTTCTAACTCTGTAATCTTGGACAAGATCTTAAAAGTCCCAAAGTCGTCGTATGCTGTGTTCTATGCTTAGTGTTTTTTTTTAAATATATAATGAAGTCACCAGAAACAGTCTTGTTCGTTAATGCTTCCATGTCACAGTTTACATTTTTGAGCATACTGTTGTCATCACCCTGTTGCCATCACCCTCTCATATTGTCAGCTCATATTGTTAGCAAGACATTTGGAAAAGTTTTCCTTGAATTAGATTTCCTGAAGCTGTGTCCAACAATGGTGCTTGTCAATAAGTTGTATAGTTAACATGTTTGCATTTGGAAAAAAAACATATGTGAAAGGGTCTTAAATGTCACCTTTTATGTCAGTTTACTTATTTTCGACCTCCCCTGGAGTTAAACATTAGAGTTTTACTTTCTTCTGTTCATCCAGCTGTTGTCTCAGTTTGATGGTTGGGTTTTTAAGCTTCTGGATAGCTTAGATCATTGAATCCTTTGTTGCCAACTAGCATCTCATTGTCAAGTTGTATAGTTAACATGTTTGCATTTGAAAAAAAAAAAAACATATGTGAAAGGGTCTTAAATAAATGTCACCTTTTATGTCAGTTTACTTATTTTCCACCTCCCCTGGAGTTAAACATTAGAGTTTTACTTTCTCCTGTTCATCCAGCTGTTGTCTCAGTTTGATGGTAGTGTTTTTAAGCTTCTGGATAGCATAGATCATTGAATCCTTTGTTGCCAACTAGCATCTCACCCATGATGGAGGCTAATAGGTGATGTACTAGTTGGCAACAACGGGTTCGATGATCTATGCAAACCACAAGCTAAAAACACGAACATCAAACTGACACAATGGCTGGATGAACTGAAGAAAGGTAAAACTCAATAGTTTAACTCTGGGGAGGTGGAAAATTAGTAAATTGGCCCAAAGGTGGCATATTTCTTTAATGTACAGTGTGTTTAATGTTAACAGTGTTAAATGTTTAGTGTGAATAACTTTAATTTGCTGAAGATGTAATAATAAAGCAAATGGTTTATAATCTTATTGTGAGTGTGGTACCATTTTCATCACAGAGAATTAAGCAAGATTTACGTAAGAATGTGCTTAATATTTAATTAGTAGTATTAGTATTCCAACATGAAAATACTTTTTTACTAAATACTAAATTTTACTTGATTTTCCTAAGTAAGTTGCACTCAACATTACAGCATTAAAATTGACTCAAAAAAACTGAGTGTAAATTGTTACTAAGATTTTTTAAAGTAAATTCTATGAGTTATTTCTTTCAGTGAGGTTAGTTCAGAAGCATATGTTACCCCAGCAACTCAGCTGATATTCCTGTTAGCGGGAGTAATGGAACCGGACTCTCTCTAAAATTAGCGAGGCTTATCAAAGTTAGCGATTTACGGTTAGCTCGCTTGATGGAATACCCCCCAAGACATACAAGACAGACAAAACAAACACAAATCAAAATATAGCCGCAAGCGGCGATGGCGGGCCCGAGCACCTGCGGTGCGGAGACCTGTGACATTTCGGAACTTAACAAAGCAACATGTGCGTGTTGGTGGGCATGTGCATGAGCAACACACATGCCCTCCAAATTTGGTCAATTTTCCTGAATGTATGTGTCAACCACAACAGACAACACGCTAGGTGGCGCTATAGAGTCCCTAAGCCACACCCTAGGCCAGAGCTCTATCTCTGACTATTGATAGCAATAACGCACAAGCCCACCAAATTTGGTTCATTTTCGTGAATGTATGTATCAACCACAACAGACAATGCACTAGGTGGTGCTATAGAGTCCCTAAGCCACACCCGAGGCCAGAGCTCTGTCTCTGTATAACTTTAGCATCAACTATACCCATCAAATTTGGTTCATTTTGATGCAACCACAACAGACAGGTGGCGCTATAGAGTCCCTATGCCAAAGCTCTGTCTCTGACTAGCCATAGCAATAATACACATACCCATCAAATTTGGTTCATTTTGATGAATGTACGTGTGAACCACAACAGACAATGCATTAGGTGGCGCTCTAGAGTCCCTAAGCCACACTCTATGCCAGAGCTCTGTCTCTGACTACCGATAGCAATAACACACAAGCCCACCAAATTTGGTTAATTTTCGTGAATTTTTGTGTCAACTACAAAAGACAGGTGGCGCTATAGAGTCCCTACGCCACACCCTATGCCAAAGCTCTGTCTCTGACTAGCCATAGCAATAACACACATACCCATCAAATTTGGTTTATTTTGATGAATGTACGTGTGAACCACAACAGACAATGCATTAGGTGGCGCTCTAGAGTCCCTAAGCCACACTCTATGCCAGAAATCTGTCTCTGACTACCGATAGCAATAACACACAAGCCCACCAAATTTGGTTAATTTTCGTGAATGTTTGTGTCAACCGCAACAGACAACGCACTAGGTGGCGCTATAGAGTCCCTATGCCACACCCTATGCCAGAGCTGTCTCTGACTAGACATAGCAATAACGCACAAGCTCACCAAATTTGGTTCACTTTCCTGAATGTGTGTGTCAACCACAACAGACAATGCGCTAGGTGGCGCTATACAGTCCCTAAGACACCCTTGGCCAGAGCGCTGTCTCTGAGTAGCTATAGCAATAACACATATGCCAACCAAATTTGGTTCATTTTCGTGAATGTATGTGTCAACCACAACAGACAATGCACTAGGTGGCGCTATAGAGTCCCTAAGCCACACCCGATGCCAGAGCTCTGTCCCTGAATAACTTTAGCAATAACACACATGCCCACCAAATTTGGTTCATTTTGTTGAATGTACGTGTCAACCACAACAGAAAATGCATTAGGTGGCGCTCTAGAGTCCCTAAGCCACACTCTAGGCCAGAGCTCTGTCTCTGACTACCGATAGCAATAACACACAAGCCCACCAAATTTGGTTAATTTTCGTGAATTTTTGTGTCAACCACAACAGACAGGTGGCGCTATAGAGTCCCTACGCCACACCCTATGCCAAAGCTCTGTCTCTGACTAGCCATAGCAATAATACACATACCCATCAAATTTGGTTCATTTTGATGAATGTACGTGTGAACCACAACAGATAACGTGCTTCTAGGTGGCGCTATAGAGTCCCAAAGCCACACCTTAGGCCAGAGCTCTGTCTCTGACTAGCAGAAGCAATTCCACATGTAGCTTCCAAATTACATCCAATTCATAACCTTTTTTCTGCCTTTAACACCAACTTCCTGTTTCATAATAAAACGCCATAATTCAAACCTTCGCCATTTCGATATACTTTTGAAATTCAAAAATCTGTTCGCAATTCCTCTCGGACAACCCCTCAAGATCATTTTAGTGCTTATATGACATGATTTCGATAAACCGTCTAGGAGAAGTGTTTCAAAATACATGATGTGCAAAAATCATAATCATAATCATAACTCAAATTCTTCAAAGATGCACTATGTAGTTTAAATGTAAAACTTGTTCAGATTCATACAACACACATGTCCACCAAATTTGGTTCATTTCCATGAATGTATGTGTCAACCACAACAGACAGCGCGCTAGGTGGCGCTATAGAGTCCCTGAGCCACACCCTAGGCCAAAGCTCTGTCTCTGAGCTTCGATTGCAATTCTACAAATGGCTGCCAAATTACAAGAGTTTTAGAGCATGCCAAGTTGGTGTAAAAAAAAAAAAACAGGTAAGACGGAAAAAACTATAATAATCTGAGCAAAAACAATAGGGCCTTGCACCTATGGTGCAGCCACTTTCAGTGGCCGCACCTCGGTGCTCGGGCCCTAATAAATAATAAAAGCAAACAAAATCAGAAAAGTCCACGCCAACTTATTAGTCCAATTGACTGCATCAGTAGACGGCCGATAAAAGTCCCAGGGCAATAGATGATGCACAGTCCCGTAGCTGATCAGACCAACCCGGCGGAATTCATAGGCCGTCTGGAGAGCACCAGAAGCCGACCCAGCTAACAATTTCTGGTTAGGAGAACGTTTTTAGAACGTTTTTTTTCCTGGTTAGGGGAACGTTGCCTGAAAGTTGCGAAAGTTGCCACAAGGTTCCCCAGGAAAGTTTTCTTGACGAAAATACAACGTTTTTTTCTGGTTATTTATTTTGGTTAGCAGAACGTTCTCCTACCCTTTAGGGAACGTTACAATATTTGGTTGCATTAACGTTCCCCTAACCTCCCAGCAACAAAGTGTAAAGGGGAAAAACATATGTTGATTTATCGTGTCATCCAGACACGGCTCTGCTGTAGGCTACACTCGCCGTCTGCGACGATAGACTAGCTGGCTGTGATCTGGGAGAGCGACCGGTTACATGTCGGCAGTCCGACATCCTGCCAGTCCGACATGCCGCTATTCAGACATGGTGTTATTCCGACATGCTGCCAATCCGACACATTTTATTACCCCCATTCCGACAGTTTACAAATCCTATTTTTTTCCACGTCAATTTAACGGACCCTATGAGCCCGACGGACGCAAAGTGCGTCAAAAAACACACCCATTCTTCTCTGTTACATTGCTCTGCGATTATTAGTCACAGCCAGATGAGACCTAGGCTATATTGCATGAAAGAGCTCTTTCCAATGAGACTAGACACGTGTCTGTACGATCAAAATAAAAATAAAATCATGAATTTAAATGACAGTATATCTACAGTCTATATTGCTCTGCGTTCAGCCACGCAGCCACTGCTCTCGCTTGAATTACTCCGGGACCAGGCATCGCACAGACATAACACGCATATCAAATGAAAGAGGAGAAACAGAGCTTTCCATTGATACCAAACACATCGATCCTTTTGTGTTATAGAAACAGACGAAGTGACAAACAAATAAGAATCATATAGCTTCGGCTACCGCGACTTTCGTTTGATTTACTCGTGAAACCGTGGTTAAAAAGATACGGCTTGCATGTCAGATAAAAGAGGAGAGCTAGAGCTATCCACAGATACCAAATACAACCTTCAGACGAAGTGACAGCAAAATAATAACTTAATTTAGCTCCACTTAGTCCGCGAATAATGAGACAGAGAAGAAAACTTGCCATGTCTATAGAACTGCTTTCACTTCCCCGAGTCGTGCACGCAACAGACACGTAACCATATCAAGAAGTCTTCACAATGACATTTTAAATGTGAATCTTTATTATTTTACACAATTGGATATAGTTATGACATTAATAGCCTATTAATGACCTCATGTCGGAATGGCACGTTGTTTGAAAAAAAAGTTAAATACCGCCACTGCGACCATGAAAAAAAAAAATGTCGGAGTGGTGGGACTTTCTCCCATAAAGAGACATGCCTCCACTACGACAATTGGACGTCAATGTCGGAGTGCGGGTATGTCGGAATGAACGGCGGTAGCCAGAGCGACCGTCCCTGATGATTAAGGCAATGACAATTTACTACACGTATAGGCTCTTTTTTCACTTATTAGCTGCTTGCTGAACTGCGACGAATACAACCTGTTGACTCCCATATGTGTCAGCTAAATGTTTACATGCGGTTATGTCTAATACTTTCTTGTCTACGGTGTCTTTTTTCCTATAGTAAATGATTAGTCAGATCAAAACATCAGCAGAGCAGGCGCTAACCTAACACATTGTTTCAAAATTCAAAACTGGCTGCTTTTATTGCATCGTATTCCATTAAAAGTCCTCGGTTCAGAATTATGATGGATTTTGGTTTAATTTGTTTGAAATTGGGACTGGGAATTGTGGGATAGGCTGAGTGAACAACAGTAAACATAGGCTCTACGTGTTAATAGAAAACAATTCTCCCCCGGGAACATTGTGCTGTTTAAGATGCAGTCTCAACGTTTGAGAAAGAATTCGTTGGAGTCCTCATCATCATATTTTCATAACAAATAAAGCTTTAAAAACATGACTGCATTTCAGGTGCCACTCTAATCGATAATGGATTAATCCAACACTATTCGTCAGATTTGCAGTTAGCATGAAATCGTTGTGCCTGCCTGGGACTATGGCTAGCTAGCAAGCTTCCACCCGGTTTACCCTGTAGGCTACAGTGTTTTTTAAAAGCCTGTTGACTGTTGGACTTAATGGAACAAGTGCATGGAGAACGATGTGAAGAATGTGATCGATACTATACAGCCAGTGGCCTACGTGAGTAACTTTATCTGTGTTATCCAAATGTCTTAAAATTAAGCGAGGTTGAGTCTGTTAACACACCAACACACCAGCTGGCTGTTTTTTTCATGGACCCGAGATGATGGAAGTAGGCTTTCTCAACCTCTTCTCGCGCTGGCCCCTTCTTAGCTAGACGGGCTGGCTCTGGTCGGCCTATATCAATCCAACAGAGGGGGGAAGAATAGAATAGGCCTATATGTCGATTTTGCAACAAATTATTCCGACTAAGTTGCAGTGTGGCTGCTGGCCGTGTGCAATTGGAAACTCATAGAAACTCTGGGGCGATTTTCATCAACAATAATCAACCCCACGCACATAACCAGAAAATACCGATATGGTTATACAAATAAGATACCAAAAAACAACTAAGTAGCAACGTTGTGTGAAAAGAGAAATGCAACCTGTTAAACATATTTTCTGTATAGCGCTCTTATATAGTAGTACGGTAATAGTGTTGGCCATATATGGTGTTACCTGTTATATGTGGGGTATTACGGTTCTCATACCTGCGTGTATGCCATGCTGTTTCAGTGTGTGTGTGAATGTAACTGATCGAGGAGACGGATGAACAGAGCCGTACTTTATGTGAAAGTTCATTTAATAAATGACATTGAATAGACACTCCGCTTATTCTTCTCCACGTATAGTTAACACTGTGCAACAGTCAATTAACTCAACAGGTTATGGGCCCAGGGCCGAAGATAAGCGAGTGTGAAACAGTTTAACGCGACGTATTACGCGATAGCTAGCTAGCCAGCTAAAGAAGCAGGAAAATTGGCGGAGTCAGAAGATGGCTAACCGAGCAACAGGAATCCCAGCACCGCAACTTTTATTCGACGGGTCTGAAGAGAAATATGACCTTTGGGAAACGAGGTTCTTAAGCTGCCTTCACATTCTGAAGTTGAAGGAGACCATTCTACATGAACCTGCCCAGGCGAGTGATGAGGACACACGAAAAAATGCTGACTGCTATGCCGAGCTGGTAAGGCTAATAGACGATAAAAGCCTGTCACTAATCAGGCACGAAGCCGCTGATGATGGCAGGAAAGCCTTGGGTATACTTAAAGAACATTATTCAGGTAAAAGTAAGCCACGGATTATAAATATGTACACGTCATTAACAAAGCTGCGAATGGCAGAAAACGAGACTGTTACAGACTTTTTGATAAGGGCAGAGAACATCATTACAGCATTGAGAGATGCAGGGGAAACTATGAGCGATGGACTAATCGTAGCCATGATGCTAGGCGGGCTACCAGACTCGTTCAAGCCATTAGCAGTGCATGTAACGCAGAATGAGGATAACGTTACGTTTGCAGACTTTAAAAGAAGACTGCGGGTCTATGAAGAATCGGAGAAAATGAAAATGACCGAACCGAATACAGATAACGTGATGAAAACGAATGCACGACAGGGCGGAGGCCACAGCAAGCCACAAGGCAACAGAAAAGAAGAAGATGCCAACTTGACTTGTTATAAATGTGGAATAAAAGGACACAGGGCAAGAAACTGTTACAAGAAAGTGTGGTGCAATTACTGTAGGAACAATACGCATGCCGAATCACTGTATAAGAAAAAGGGGGGACAAGATGGCGCCAGAAAAGTAGCTGAGGAACAAGATGGTGATGGTGATCACTTCTTCATGGCGCAATATGTGAAAAGTGAAAGACCACCACTCAACGTGAAAAAGAAAGGCATTATGGTGGACGCGGGAGCAACTTCCCACATTGTGAACGACATCAACAAGTTCAAGAACTTCGACAGCTTGTTCCAGCCGGAGACCCACTGTGTGGAATTAGCTGATGGAAGCAAGTGCAGTGGAATGGCCCAACAGAGAGGAACGGCGGTGATCCACCTACTAGACGACGCTGGACGACAGCACACAGCGCAGCTACGAGATACACTCTTCATGCCATCATACCCACACGACATCTTCTCAGTGGCAAGAGCAACAAATGGAGGAGCTACAATCACCTTCAAGAAGGGGGACAGTCACATGGTCACCAAGGATGGTAGCAGGTTTGACATTCATGAGACTGGGAATTTGTATTACTTGCCAACTGTTGAAAAAGATGTTGATCAGTGTAATGTATGTCATGATCTACAGACATGGCACCAAATATTGGGTCATTGTAATTTTGAGGATGTAAAAAGGTTACAAGGTGTTGTAAAGGGCATGGAGATTAAGGGAGGTACTGGGTTGGATCAGTCATGTGATGTGTGTACTCAAGGAAAATTCACTCAGACAAGAAACAGGGAGCCAGATAGGAAAGCAAAGAAGCCCCTAGAACTAGTCCATACTGATTTAGCCGGGCCTATGCCCACACCAAGCAAAGAAGGACACAGATATGCGCAGTCCTTCACAGATGACTATTCAGGTACTATATTTGTGTACTTTCTTAAGTCCAAGAGCAATACGGTGCAAGCCACAGAAAGATTCTTAGCAGACATAGCGCCTTATGGAGAAATCAAGTGTATCCGTTCAGATAACGGCACTGAGTTTACAAGTCGAGACTTTCAGGCACTGATTAGACACGAGACGTCTGCTTCTTACTCACCCCACCAAAATGGCACTGCAGAAAGAGGTTGGAGAACACTCTGTGATATGAGCAGATGCCTACTGATAGAAAGCGAGTTGCCTGATGAGCTATGGAACTACGCTATGCAGACATCAGCTTATGTGAGAAACAGGTGCTACAGTAGACGCACAGAGAAAACGCCCTACGAGCTATTCACAGGCAAGGTACCAAACATATCTAAATTACAAAAATTCGGATCAGTGTGTTTTGCTTACAAGCAAGAGAAAAACAAGTTGGACTCTAGATGTGAGCAAGGTGTTTTCATAGGCTACGATAGAAACAGCCCAGCCTATCTAGTATACTATCCAGACACAGAGAGGATTCAAAAGCATAGACTGGTGAAATTCACCACTAAAACAACCAAGGAAAGGGAAACGCAAACATCAGAGTCACACTTAGAACATGGGGATGTACACACAAGGGTTGACAACAGGGAAGAGAGTGTTGTTGATGAAAATGTACCAGGGGCCCGTTGCATAAAAGCAGAATTAAGATATCCGGGATAAGTTACTGAGCTGCGATCACTGAATCCAAAACAAGAGCATACCGGCTTAATTGGTTGCACAAAGACCAATCCAGGATAAGCAGACACGGATTCATCAAGCCAGGTGTAAGTTATCCGGTATGTGTGCGCGTTCTCGTTTCGGTTTTGTTTTCTCACGGTTGGAATAAAAAAGACGCGAAAAATAGCGTCATGCACACAAAGTGAATAACCGCTTTTGATATAGACTAACAACGAGGTAAAGTTTTACTTTTTTGGATGGGGGATCATGATTATTTCTGTTACATAGCGGGAGTAGGTGTGGCAGATCAACTGAATGCAAATTTACGTATGCACCCACGTGTGTGAGAGCTTCCTTGTCTCGGCACGCAACGTCATTAGGAAGCGCTTTGCCACCGCAAAGATGCACAAAGTATCTTAATTTGTCTTAAAAGCCGAATTAGTTCAAAACACCTTCGAAAAGTGTCCCCTCCACTTACAATCAACTACTACAGCAGCCTATTCATCAAACATCTGTCAAAAAAGAAGCAAACAACGAGTAGGCTATGTTATTAATTATAAGGCCACCATAATTTAAATGACATCCATATGGTATTAGGCAGACATTCTGCTGTGTTTTGCGAGTAAATGCATGTTGCAAATAATATATAAATGGAATCTACAGCTCTTTTAAAAAAATCACGTGGAGGTCTCATTTGAATGACAGCTAGCTGAACCAATCAGATTATGTAATTACCATTAGAATCAACTTATCTTGGCTGTGAGCCTGGTCAGGAGCAGGCTAGCTCCACAGAATAAATCGCCATGGTAACTTATACCATAACATATCCTGCTGCCCCCTATCCCGCTTTTGTGCAACTGGATCACGGATAAATTGAGCCAGGATAACCAAGATATCCCGGGTTAATCCCTTATCCTAGTTTTGTGCAATAGGCCCCAGGTCAGGGTGATCAAAGTGGTGTTACTGAGACCTCACCTGAAAAGACTGAGCACACACAGCCAGGTGAAGGCACAGAGACTGTGACCAAAAGATACCCACCGAGAAATAGAAAGAAACCAGCTCATCTACAAGATTTTGAGACTGAGGACAAGGAGGACAGACTGCACACATGCGTGGACTCTTGTTACAGAGCGGTGTGTGACATACCTCAAACTTACCAGGACGCCATTGGCATTGCATCAACCAAAGCGAGGCAGTGGACAAATGTTTCACTGTGAATTTACTGTAAATTGCTGGCTACTAATTGCATGACTTTCACAGTAATTTACCGGTACTATTTCACAGTAAATTACTGTGAATTTCATGTTTTACTGTAAAAGTCATGCAACTCAGTAGCCAGCAATTTGCTGTGAATTTACAGCATCATGTTGTGTATAATCACAATACCATACTGTACATTTTAATTTTTACTGTAAAAGTCATGCAATTTAGTAGCCAGCAATTTGGAGTAAATTTACAGTATCATGTTGTGTATAATCACAATACCATACTGTATATTTTAATTTTTACTGTAAAAGTAATGCAACTCAGTAGCCAGCAATTTGCTGTGAATTTACAGTGAAAGATATTGTACATTTGAACATTTGATTTGTGATTTACCTGACCTATACCAACATGTTTTGGATCTGGTCAATAAAAGCAACAACAAAGAAAATACCATTTGAACTTTTAATGAACACTTTTCAATGAAAATCATTGAGCAGGCCATACAAACATTATAATATGAAGACATAGGATTGAACAAAAAAATATTGTACAGGCCTGAGACGGTGCAGCATAACCTTGTCTGATTTGACACGGAATGAGTCAGGGGGTAAATAGTGCAGTGTGTAAGTGCAGTATGGCAAGTCCATGTAATGTAGTATGTGTGCTCAGGATGCGAATGGCATGAGGAAAGAAACTCCTCCTCAGTCTTCTGTTTTAGCCAAGTGGGATCAGACGTCTGCGTTACCTCAATGGTTTAAATAGTCCATGGTCAGAGTGTTAAAAAATGTTGGCCCCCTGTCCGTCCTCTTCTGGTCCTGCAGGGGTAGGGTGGTGCTCTGATGGTACCTTCGGCAGTAAATCAAGTATCTGTAAAAGAGTACAATAGGCCCTGTCCATGAATATAACTAATACAAACTACTCAAACTAGTAATCTTTTGTGACAAATAAAAAAAAATACCCACATTAGCAACCTATAAGTCAGATGCAATAGTTACAGTATAAGTAATGCAGATGTCGGGTGCTTTTCTTTTGATAGGAAGGATATTTCAAAGTGACCCCACAGTTCTGAGCAATAGTATATCTGTGTGATATCATACCTAAGTGCAACACTGTCTCCAGCAGCTCCAGCCTTTGTACGTACACCACCTTTCTGATGCCTTACATCGATCGTCCCCCATCTGACTTGCAATAGCAGCCTTTGGCTCCACACTGAGATTGTGACATGGCACCTAAAAAATAAAACAGCAATTGTCATACACCTTGTCATGGTTGAGCAAGATTAAAAAAATTAAGCATCAAAAAATAAGTAAGACAAGTCAATGAAATGTACAAACAGATATTATAATTACCTTGTGAAGGCACCCTTGCCACCACCACCATCACCATCTACTGTATGTTAATTCCTGGTATCAGTTTATTTGTGAGGGCTCTGTCAATAAAAGATAGGATTTAACATAAGTATGCATTCTATACAATACACTTGAAATAATTAATATGATCAGTTTGGCAGATATTCACAACACTTTACATTACCACCAACACAATGGTAAACATGGATATTTCAAGAGTATAGTATTTTAAGTAGCTGCATTCATTCACAGTAGAGCACTCACAATGGTACCAATAAATACATTCAAAACACATTAACACTTACGCCACATTGAGGGAAGCAGCTATGGCTTCTAGACGTCATCAATTAGCAAGTAGTGCAATCAGGACAGACCGACTTTACCCGGGATGGTTGATGGAGCCCACTACACAATCATAACAAACAGACAAGGAAGAGAGGGGATAAACGTACAAATAAATGCACACATCATAATGCTATATGTAATTCTGTAAATTGTTTGTATGTGAATGTGTGCAGGGCCGGACCTACATTATTCTGGGCTGTCTTCGTATGGAAGTGGCACAAATTTGGAATTTTCGAGAATGCGCTCAGTGTTCCCAGGGCACCAGTCCTCACAATTAGGGGTGTCACGATACCAAAAAATCAGTAGTCGGTGCCAATACCAGCAAAATTACACGATTCTCGATGCCAAATTCGATACTACCGTATAAAAAAAGGATTTTCTAAAATCCCATGTACTTAATGAATTTCTTTAAATATTTGCAGAATACTGAAATATAATTTCTACAGTGCATAACAGAATACAGTATCCAATTGCAAGCATATCACATAGGCTTACACATAATTAATTCAATCACTTTTCTAATGGATTGTAGCCTACTGTATAAAAACCAACAACTTGCATCGCCTTTTTATCGCTTTGCTTTCATATAATGTGAATGATTTTTTTTACAAGATGCAAAGTCTTTATTTGAAACACACACACATTCTGTAACTATTCATACATTCTATATACTGAAATTTCTGATCTTCATAACAGCAAACTTTATGCAGATTATAGCCAACTATTCATATTACAACTCCACCTCTTAAATTCAGCCGTCTGGTTGAAGCCTCAAAATATTGTAAACAAAGTAGCAGGCTAATCTTATCATAGGCTACTCTACTGGTTGGACTGTTCAGTATCCCCACATGTGTTTAAGTTTCAAGGTAAGCTACTTTTTCTCCTTGGGACAGGCCCTTTTAAGTCTTGGAGTTGAAAAACATTGGTATTGAGATGGTCAGTCAACTTGAATGCAAGTTTTAATCAAATGTCTGCTGCATAGCCTGCTAATGATGCTAACCGGATTTTAAACAGCAATTTAGCTAGTCGTCTTCTGTGCGTCATTGCGTTCACGATTGTGAATGTTTTATTTGGATTAAATGTGCATGCGGGCGGGTGTCCATTGACCACGCACGAGAGCGGGCCAAGGAGAGTGAGCTTACTTCTACTGTTTGGTAAAGTTGCACGCATAGTCTACAAACGATGTGGAAGAAGAACTATCCACCCGGGCAGCGTCAGGTGCATCAGTACGACCACGCTTCCAGGAATGATTGGTTGGTTTTCATGGAGACAGACGCTGTGTGCACGGAGGGGACTGTGTGTGTGTGCATGCATGAGAGACAGACGCGTGAGTGACAGAGAGGGAGAGCAGGGAAAGGAAATTCAGCTTAACGAATGTTGCGTGTTTTTCAATAGCGTTGAAAAATAGATAAATAAATAAAATAAAAAGTAACGAAACCATATGTGGCGGCCGGTGCTGAATCTGTGGCGCATCGCCTCAAATTAGTCTATGTGTGGGAAACACTGTATTGCCCCCATCAGTTCCGGAAGAGTCGCAGCACCGATGCTTATGCTGGCGTCGGTGCTTACGGTGCTTCGAAAAAATGGGCATCGCCGGTGTTTTTTAATTTTGGAATCGAGAGGTATCGCAAGTATCGGTTCTCGTGACATCCCTACTCACAATGCAATGTCTGTAAACAGAGGGAACAGAGGGAGACTAAGATTAATAAGTTGCAAAACACACAGAAGATAAAAAGATCATCACTGAAGCACTACTACACTCATATGCATTTTAAATAAACACATAGTTCGGCGCAGATTAGGTATATCAAACAAGGGATAAATAAGGGCTATGAAATTAAGAACATGAAGCCAAACACTACCCTTCACAACCTAAAGTGCATCATACCCCCATTCACATCCTTGACACGTCTGTTAATGACAATGGCCATACTAAACTGCAGTTTAGTTAAGGTTAAGGTGGGAGATAAATTACTACATTCATTAGTTTTACTGGTCCTCTTTCCCTTTGTATCGGCACTACTGTATATCAAATTTAAATTAAGTTATCTACCTAAGCCTATGTCCCATGACAATTCTTAAAAGTCACGTTAGTTAGGAAAGTAACATTAACAACTCTCATCTGTGTCTGCAATGTTAACTTAATGTTAGCCTGCATGGCTACAATCAGCCACTTTAAAGATAGCTAACGTAAACGTTACTTGCGCCTGATATTTCATTCAAACTAAAACTACATTCACAACGACATCTTACACAGACGTATTGTTGGATATGATATTAACTACCATTCCAGATATTGCACATAATCGTGAAGTTAGCTATTGAAAAAGCTAACTCTGCAAATGTTAGCGATTCTTAGCTCGCTAGCTAATGGCTAGCCAGCCACTTCTAACACAATGGGTTTTGGTAAACATTACAGTATAACACCAATATATATTTTTTAATTAAATTCCCGTTTCTAAATAACATACAAAAGCACTGTCCTTCTTACCTTGGAAATGATGACAGAGTTTGTACAGCTTACACATGCAGAAAAGTGATGATTGAAGTCACTGGTGGACGGCTGAGTTGAAAATTCAGTTGAGGGTGGCATCAGGTGCGGGTGGGAGGGGGGAGCATTAGAAATCGCCCCACAATGCTGTGCGGTTCAAGTGCAATTCAAATTTCACAACAAGGTGCTGTAATGTGATAGAGCTACTGTGATTTTACAGTAAATGTTTGAGTACAGTAATTTACTGTGAAATAATGCTGTAAGGTATTGTGAAATCACAGTAATATTTAACAGTGCATGAAAGAGGAGATGCGATCTCTGGAGGAGAATGAAACCTTCAGCCTTACTCAGTTGCCACCAGGCAAACAGACAGTGGGGGGCAGATGGGTTTTTGCACTTAAAACAGAAATTGATGGGTCTGACAAATACAAGGCGAGATTCGTAGCAAAAGGCTACAGTCAGAAACAAGGCACTGATTATGACGAGACTTTCTCACCCACAGCTGATATGACAAGTGTGAGAGTGGTCATGCAAAAGGCAGTGCAGGATGATCTAGTCTTACACCAGATGGACGTTAAGACAGCATATTTGCATGCCCCAATTGACTGTGAAATATATATGGATCAACCCGAGGGTTATGAGAAAAGGTCAAAATTAGGTGAAACACTTGTGTGCAAGTTAAACAAATCTCTCTATGGTCTTAAACAGTCAGGGAGGAATTGGAATGCTATGTCGCATACATGTTTAGTTGAGAATGATTTTGTACATAACCCAGCCGATACCTGTGTGTATACAAGAGAAAAACACAATGAGAGGTTATCTTGATAATTTGGGTTGATGATCTGATCATAGCAGCTAATAATGTGTATGTTCTGGGAAATGTAAAGAGGATGCTCACTGAAAGGTTCAAAATGAAAGACATGGGAAAGCTGAGACATTTCTTGGGGATAGATTTTGAACAAGCAGATGGTGTAGTCAAAATGTCACAGGAGAGATATGTGAGAAAGATTCTAGATAGATTTGAAATGCAGGATTGCAAGTCTAGAGAAACGCCATGTGAACCAAAACTTGAATACACAGAGGATGCTGAGAACTGTAAATTCTAACATTCAAATTAATAAGAAATATTAAGTAGTGTTGACTTAGTTTTGACCAATCTGTCGAGAATACTCACTTTATTTGAGTTAGTAGTACTTTGGGAGCGAAAAGTCAAACCAACTAAATCATTTTAAGTTCAGGTCACTCACAAAACACTAGTACAACACTTGGTCATGCGCAGAAGCCTCTAGTAGAAACCAACCGACACGACACACACTAAACACGCATGGACATCGCTGGAGTAGGCTACTTTACAGGCTCATTTGGGTAGTTAAACGTTTGAAATCGATTTGCTTTCTTTATGTATTATTCATTCAACGCTAGTTACGTTTTGTTCACCATATGTCAATGTCTATGTGACTTGTGCCTGCCGTGATGTTAAGTATCATAGCCTAGCGTCTAGCTATCGCTAGCCCAACGTTTGTTGCTAACGTTATCTGTTAGAAACACTAAACTGTAGATCTACCAAAGACTCTTTTCGGACGTGGCTCATGTGTTTTCATCACTGAAAACGATTATTTCTAAAAACTCCAAAGCCAATAACTCCAGTTTCACGTTTGCATGTGTAACAGGTAAATGGTATGAATCATGATTAGTATGTTCGACCTCCATATTAGCTAGCATTTTTCAACTGGAATTATTGCAGCTTGGTCATTAGCACTAGCTAGTTATTTTCCTCATGGTAGCAGCTACAGGAATTGCTTTCAAATTCTTTGATTTTATGTTATTTCATATCAATACAAAGTAGGCCTATTTTGTCTGAGCAAAAACATTAGTTTACTATTGACTATTTATATAATTGAGTTCATTTCATTGAGCTTGGTGCTAACATGATCTTTTCTCTTACAGAGATGTTGTCAAGCAGACCAAATCCCTGAATGAACTTGTAAGTACTGCACTTTTCGTGCTGATAAGGCTATTTGCTAAAGTAGCAGTTTGTGTCTTGTGAATGTCTTAATCTTTATTTTCTCTATCATTAGACATCGACTGTGATAGCCCAACGCACTCTTGTCCTGAAGGGAATTCCTGTTTTACATGGATCAAATCCAGCGAATTCTACAGCACAGCATTTGTAAGTATACTTGGAAATAATAATAATAAGAAATAAAGCAAGTTATCATATCTAGTTATGGTTATTTATGTATGTACAGTATGTATGTTATGCAATACACATTGGAAATTGCCACTTATTCCGCATGTTTATATTGTCAATGTCTTTGGGTGAGGAGGGGGCCAGTTGGACATTTTCCATAATAGTTTTAAGTGTTATTCTGGCGGTGAGCAAACACTTCCAAAAAAGCATTTTAACCAATAATATTAAAAACAGCACCAAACCTCATCAGTAGCTTGCTCAGGGTCCCTACACTTAAAAGGAAGCACCAACAACGTAGTTAGCGAACCCGGAGTTTATTACAAAAAACATTTACCAACTTGTCCTCTACCAGCTCCTCCAACCCAGTATCATAAGGTTTCGTTGAACTGTCACATTTGGTTAATCTGTCATTCGTGCTGGGGTTGGAGGAGTTGGTAGGAGGACAGTTGGTAAGTGTTGACACTTGGAAAGTAGATTGTGTTCAGGTGGACTCAGTTTGTGGTCACAGCTTTGTTCATTAGTAGCAACACATGATAACAAGACTTTCTTTTGCATATGTGTCTTCACAGGACGCTGTGACTGATGGGACCATCTCATGTGTTGATGTGCTCACTGTTCTTGAGGAGATTGACGGCTAACATCATTTCCAGGGTCCAAGCTGCTGTCAGGTGTTATGGTGGCACCTTTTTCTGCTTGATATAATATAATATTCATTTTCTGCTTGATATTACTATGTAATAATTATTACTATTATTATTATTTTACTGCGGAGTCCAAGCACTCTTATTTTACTTTAAATAGGTTGAATGGCAGGGTAGTTTGCTATGTGAATGCTGGATAATTAAAAATAAAAAAAATTGTGATTAACCTAAACCAACCTTCTCATTTCATTTTTTTTGTTAGATGTTTTTACATACATTGCTTGTATAGACATTGTAAACTGAACCAGAGAACAAGTCAGTAGTACACACTTAAAAATGTGAGCTAATTTAGTATTATTTACTCAGAAAAAACAAGCTTCCATGAGAACTATGGGTTCTAGGTATATGAGTACTAAGAACCATGAGCTAATTAAGTACAGTTTAATTAAAATAAATAAGTTGTATTCACTTAAAAAGTGTAAGTTATTAAGTGTTACTTACTCAGAATAAACAAGCAGTGTTCACTTAAAAAATGTAAGTTCATTGAACTTACTTTTTTCAAGGCAATGAGTTTGCGTACATTTTTTAAGTAAAGTCAACTTATCAAAATTTACAGAGCCAAGAAAGTATAGGGAGGCAGTAGGTAGTTTAATTTACTTGTCCACATGTACTCGACCGGACATAAGTTTTGTGGTCAGTAAACTCTCTCAACACTTTACTGAGCCAACAGTAGAACACTGGAACACAGTAAAACATGTGTTCAGGTATCTCAAAGGTACAACAGATCAGGGATTATACTTCAGGAGAAATGACACAGAAAAACTAGGTCTAAGGGTCTACTGTGATGCTGACTGGGCATCAGATTCAGCGGATAGAAGAAGTACATCAGGGTATTGTGTCAGTCTAAATGAGGGAAGCTCTTTGATATCCTGGAAAACAAGAAAACAACCAACAGTAGCGTTATCTACTTGTGAGGCTGAATACATGTCCTTAGCATCAGCCATACAGGAATGTATCTACTTAGAACAACTGCTCAGGGGTATAGATACTTACCAATATGCACAGACAAAGGTGTATGAAGACAATCAAGGTGCCATAGCACTAGCCAGAAATCCAGTTAACAGAAACGCTGCAAACACATTGATATTAAGTATCATTTTGTCAGGGAGAATGTGAATAATGGGAAGTTTATTTTGGAATACTGTCCTACTGATCAAATGATTGCTGACGTTCTGACAAAGCCAGCTAGTAAGCTGAAGTTGAAAAGGTTTGCAGGAGACATGTTTGGCACTTAGGAGTGCAAAGAGTGTTTTGTTACTTTGAGATTATGAGGAAGCCTCATTCTGTTATTTTGTTTTCATACAGTCTAATGAGATAAGAGCGAGTGGGGGTGTTAAACATATTTTCTGTATAGCGCTCTTATATAGTAGTACGGTAATAGTGTTGGCCATATATGGTGTTACCTGTTATATGTGGGGTATTACGGTTCTCATGCGTGTATGCCATGCTGTTTCAGTGTGTGTGTGAATGTAACTGATCGAGGAGACGGATGAACAGAGCCGTACTTTATGTGAAAGTTCATTTAATAAATGACATTGAATAGACACTCCGCTTATTCTTCTCCATGTATAGTTAACACTGCGCAACAGTCAATTAACTCAACACAACCAGAATATAAAGGTTTTTTTTGTTGTTGTAATAACGTTCGGGGAACTTTGATAATCTGGAGCTAACGTTCTCTCCAGGGTATTAAAGGTTACTGATAAACTAACCACAGGAGAACCAACGGCTAACGTTATTTGCTTGCTGGGATTCAACCAAAATATAACGTTTCTTTTTTTAGTTGTAAAAACGTTAGGGGAACGTTATTTGTTTTGACAACCTGGAGATAACGTTCTCTAAACGTTATTAGTAGGTTGCTGAAAACCGAACCATAGGGGACCCAAAAGCTAACGTTACTTAAAGTTAGCAGAACGTTATTTGCTTGCTGGGTTACATCAAAACAAACAAAAATATGATGCCAGACGGAGCTGCGTGTCTCGCCAGCGTCCCCGTAACCTAGCAACCATAATCAGAAACACTGGTGAACTAAGAAAAAAAAAACACTTTTTTGTAATTTCATGTTGCAAACTTGTAAATTTCAATTGACTCTACTTAGATATTTAATTAACTTTATCAGTACAAAAATCCTGAGGTTCATTGGAAGACACATGAAGTTGGCGCATGTGCAGTTTATATATCTATGGGATTTCACGTGCGTGGCGTCCACCACCACTGGATTGTCGGCAGACTTTTTGGAGATAATGAACATTTGAAACTCCCTCTGTCTCTCGAAAACGAACGACTGCATACTTAAACGTAAGTAAAACATTTAAGCAAACTATTCAGTCTTTTCATTGTTTTAAATGTTAGTCTTGGAAATTTCGTGTCGTGTTGATGAATTGTGATTAAGAACTATTCCAGATTCCGTTAACAACTAGCCACACTTACAGGGGGGCTACACCAGATGCGTAAGTGAAGCGTTCCGTTCGCGACGCGTATGTTGCAGCCGGTCGTAGCAGTTAATAATCAGTGTAGTCAATGGAAGTAGCTACACCAGACGCGACAGTGGCGCGTACATTCGAAAAAAATAGACCCATCTTCTAAAATGGATTTTACGCGTCGCGAACGGAACGCTTCACTTACGCATCTGGTGTAGCTCCCCTGTTAGCTATATCTAGCGCTCTTTGAAACTCAACTAATGGTAATACTAGCTTGATATGTTGTGGTAAGATGTAATATTTTGTCATTGACTGTTTCCCCAATGCTGAAAAAGATGTATGTTCCTACATACTCATGCAACGAAAGAGTTTCTGTAGCTTTGTATCCTAGCGTCTCGTTGTGTTGAACGTTATTAGACGTCAATAGACCCCTGTTCATAGACATATATACATAGACACCGCATTGGGCTCTAGAACGTACGGCAAGAGCGCCGCCATATTGCTAGGGGCAATGTTTACCGATAGATCAATGAAAGCCTATGGAGAAACAGGTGTCTCTGAGTGGAAATGATAGGATAACAGACCCTGTGGGCTTTGTACAAATCGTAGCGCCTTCTAAACATATGGGAATGGCCTTGTACATGTAAAATCGCACGTTTATGTTTTCTGTTGTTGTATTTAGTCCGGGAGCCAAATGCCATAATTTAGGTGAACCTGGCTTTGTCGGTTAAAGTTTTTTTTTTTGCAGAATCTAGTAGACTAGGGGTACCTCTTTAAGATTTAAGAGGGTGCCCGGTTATGGCGTTACATTTGTGCCTCAATTATGAGCGCAGAGTGGAGCAATATTGAGCGCAGAAACATATTTTGAGCAAGCACACAAATTATATTTTGAGGAGAAATTAAATTTGAGCACAAAGAATTTGTAATTGAGCAAACGGGAATCAATTCTGTGCTCAACAAATGTCTTTGTGTGTTCGCTACGGTCAACATGTATGTGCAACAACAGCCCCCCTTTCATTCAGTTTCACTGTAGCCTACGCGCTCTCATACACAGCTCCCTTTGCTCGCTCTAGCTCTCTCCCTCTCGCTCAAGTTCATCTCTGCGCTCGCTTAAATTCATCTCTGCGCTCGCTAAAAATCTGTAGATAATTGCCAACCAATCAGAAGATTCACCCGAATTTGATTGACGGGCAACCTGACCAATCAGAGTAGCTCTTCAGTCGACAAGAAGCCTTCCCCGCGGGAAAATTGTGAAAGTGGACATTTTTTAAAGCCTTCTCTCATCTACGGTCACTGTCTACGTACTTTTATCCAAAAACTTACAAAAGAGGATCAATATTTAAGCTAGCTTACAGCAGGGAAAGCTAAGCTAACAGTGCATATTGCAGGCATGAATATTTAACGTTAACGTTGCAACACAGTTATTTAAACAAAAGTCGAATGTACGTGCTGTTTCGTGTTTCGTTGGTTCCTCCCATAGATAGTAGTAACCATAGACCTAAAAGAGCTCTGTTCTAGAATCTTTGGTAGTAACCTACGAATGAAACAGGCGGAAGGCAAAAGAAGCATACAGTTTAAGCTATAGTTAGAAACATACATGCTCCAAACTATATCATGTTTATATTGTTATTTCACAGTGATTTTATGTGTTTGGGGACACCACACATTCAAATAAATGCCCTTAATGGCAACAGGCTATGGTTAACATGGCAAAAACTCGACAGCTTGCCAGGCACTTGCCTACAGTAGTTACGGGTTGCTAAGCCACGATTGGCCTGTGGCAATTTTAGGGCTTCTGATTGGTTGGCACAAATGTAACGCTGTCTACAGATTTTGAGCGAGCGCAGAGATGAACTTGAGCGAGAGGGAGAGAGCTAGAGCGAGCAAAGGGATCTGTGTATGAGAGCGCGTACAGTGAAACTGAATGAAAGGCGGGCTGTTGTTGCACATACATGTTGACCGTAGCGAATTCACGAAGACATTGAGCACAGAATTGATTCCCGTTTGCTCAATTACAAATTCTTTGTGCTCAAATTTAATTTCTCCTCAAAATATAATTTGTGTGCTTGCTCAAAATATGTTTCTGCGCTCAATATTGCTCCACTCTGCGCTCATAATTGAGGCACAAATGTAACGCCATACCCGGTGATATCCCTTGGGCAATTTCGTATATTAAGCCTTTCTTGTCCAATGTGTTGACTATAAGGCGGATATACTACAGGTGATAGGGTAAAAAAATTAACAAGCAGATATCACTATGAAACTTCACCAGTTGATTACTTAGATCAATATGAAAAATAAATGTATTACAAGTTTTCTGAAATTTAATGTTTGAATATGCAAATTAGGTATGATGTAATTATGCGCTGATTTGCATAAACGTAAAAAGATCAAATCTGAACATTGGGCACAGGTTCTGACCGGCAACATTAGCGCTTAGTATGCTAGCGTTTAGCATGCTAGCGACGTTACGTCCGTCCGTTAGTCCACTTCCATGCCGTTATGATGACCTGTGTACGTGCACATTTCATTCAGTAAATGCGTTTACTGTTAGATGAAGGTGATCAGATTTTTGGGACATAATCCTTGGACATTTTCAGTTTAGAACCGTAAAGACCTAAAATGCTTTGCTAGAAATTATTCAAATTATTAGTGCTGTTACCTAGACTATAGAATTTTAACCATGCACACTCAGCTGGAATAGTTATGATGACACAACAGCAATGAGGTCACAACCTCAAAGCATATTTGAGCTCAGAAATGGGCCAAAATACTGTATGCTACATTTCAGCACTCCATGAAATCCTACAGTAGCCTAGTGGTCACCTGTGTGTAGATAATCTAAAATAAGATAGTTGTCTTGGTCATCTTAGTAATGGCTATCTAGGTCTATACATGCTATATCTTCCTATTTTAGGACAGTGGGGGCTACCCATATCTAAAGAAAGTATGATGTTATAATAGATGTATAGTATAATGTGTAATAAGATTAAAGAATACTTTGGTTTCAGAAGCATCCAGCCCCTGAAATGAGACACACCTTATGTCACTACGTTAACTGGCGTAAAACAACCATCAACTGCCATCAGCGACAACACAAAACTCATCCGATATGTCATTGTATTGTAAATCTTAGACATGACCATTTGGGACATAGTTATATATCCAATGATCTATACACCCGCAACTTCTCCTTACTGTATACACTCGGTTTTTCAATAACGTAATTATAAATATCTGGCCATTCAACGGAGGGCAATCTTTCTACGTCTTCTTTCCATTCACTTAGAATAGGGATCTGTCAGAATGGTCCCACCTGATAATGAACGTTTTTTGAAAGTTTTTTCAAATAATCCTCCCAATCCCGTACACTGAGTGTATGTACATACTATTATATCGTTAGCCATTTCAGCAAACGTTAATTACGGACTAATTATGACCGCCGCTAGCGTAGCTAGCGAAGCGGTCATATAGTTGTTGTCAAAGTTTTTTTTTTTTTTTTTTTTTCTTTTTTCCCGTCATTTTTCGTCAACGATTCCCGGGACACCGTAACACCGGAGCGCATGAAACTTGGTGGGCATGTAGCCCCAGTAGAGTTCTATGGAAAATTTTCGTTTCGTCCCCGGGGGTCCCTCCACCCCCGCGCTGCCCCCGCCCGAAGCCCAAAAATGACAGTTTTTCCTACATAACTACCTGAACCGTGGCACCGAGGATGACAAAATGTTTATGGTATGTTGTTCTCTAGAGCTTGCATCAACTTAGCTTATAACCAGTCATTTGTGATTTGCCCCCCCATCGTAAAAATTGAAAATGCAATGTAATATTGCTTTAATTGCCCCTATCTTCAGATGAGATGTTATGAACTGCACCAAATTTCATGTGTATGATTAACCTGACACCCTCTGGGAGTATGCCAAGTTTTGTGGAATTTCATCCATGGGGGGCTATAAAATAAATGGATTTATGTGTACATTCAGGACTGTATACCAATCGGCCAGTAGATGGTGGTATTATCTGGAGTCTAAATCCCCCCCTGGGGATTTCAAAAACTGTTCCAAACATCTCAATCTCTGCTAGTTTTTGTCCTAGAAACATATAAGTGACACCATTAGAAACCTTTAATCAACTAGTTTCCAAATATGTTTTAAAAGAGAATGGTTGCTCTGGGTGCAACAAACATGCAGGAACACACACACACACACACACACACACACGCACACACACACACATAAATACACACACACACACGCATACCTACACACACACGCACCACTACATACACACATGTACATAAAACATTATACAAACACATGCACAAACACGCCCACACAGATGCACACATACACCCTTACACACACACACACACACACCTACACACACACACACACACACACACACACACACACACACACACACACACACACACACACACACACACACACACACACACACACACACACACACACACACACACGCACACACACATCTTTGAGTACATTTTGTGAGACCACCGGAGCTGAGAAGTGAGTGTGTGTGTGATGTACTATAGCCTGTGTGTGTGGGTGCGTTTCTGTGTGCCCATCTGTGTGTTTGCATGTGTGTATATGTGTGTATGTGCATGTTCTGTGTGTGTTCTCTTTCTTTCTCTCTCTCTCTCTCTCTCTCTCTCTCTCTCTCTCTCTATGTCTGTGTTATCTGTGTGTATTCTGTGTGTGTTCTCTCTTTCTCTCTCTCTCTCTCTCTGGGTGTGCCTGTGTGTGTGTGTTTGTGTGTGTGTGTGTGTGTGTGTGTGTGTGTGTGTGTGTGTGTGTGTGTGTGTGTGTGTGCGAGTGTGTGTGTGTGTGCGTGTGTGAGTGTGTGCCTGTG